>NC_134689.1:7123688-7423688 GCF_050947455.1 Rhinoderma darwinii | reverse complement strand
TACATTTCCATTAGAATCCTGTCATATGTATCCTAGGCTCCAGGGAATGAGTATTTTTTGCAATAGAAAGCTCTAGCTTTCCAATCTCGGCTTAAAGAGGCTCTGTCACCAGATTTTGCAGCCCCTATCTGCTATTGCAGCAGATAGGCGCTGCAATGTAGATTACAGTAACGTTTTTATTTTTAAAAAACGAGCATTTTTGGCCAAGTTATGACCATTTTCGTATTTATGCAAATGAGGCTTGCAAAAGTACAACTGGGCGTGTTGAAAAGTAAAAGTACAACTGGGCGTGTATTATGTGCGTACATCGGGGCGTGTTTACTACTTTTACTAGCTGGGCGTTCTGATGAGAAGTATCATCCACTTCTCTTCACAACGCCCAGCTTCTGGCAGTGCAGATCTGTGACGTCACTCACAGGTCCTGCATTGTGTCGGCACCAGAGGCTACAGTTGATTCTGCAGCAGCATCAGCATTTGCAGGTAAGTAGCTACATCGACTTACCTGCAAACGCCGATGCTGCTGCAGAATCATCTGTAGCCTCTGGTGCCGACACGATGCAGGACCTGTGAGTGACGTCACAGCGTGATCTCTGGAGAACACGGCTGTGTCTGCACTGCCAGAAGCTGGGCGTTGTGAAGAGAAGTGGATGATACTTCTATACACAACGCCCAGCTCGTAAAAGTAGTAAACACGCCCCGATGTACGCACATAATACACGCCCAGTTGTACTTTTACTTTTCAACACGCCCAGTTGTACTTTTGCAAGCCTCATTTGCATAAATACGAAAATGGTCATAACTTGGCCAAAAATGCTTGTTTTTTAAAAATAAAAACGTTACTGTAATCTACATTGCAGCGCCTATCTGCTGCAATAGGAGATAGGGGTTGCAAAATCTGGTGACAGAGCCTCTTTAAGGAAAAGCCGGAAAAAGGGCCTGGAGTTGGATTGGGGAAGAGCAGGGCGGGTTCCCCAATCTCTAGTCCATCTCTGTTTGTAGGACAAGGCTGCTGCTCAATTAGCTGCACCTGCAGCCTGTGTATAAAAAGGTGCAGACACAGTGTGTGTGTCTCACCCCTGACTCAGACCGGAGACTACTAAGGCTGGGTTCACACGACCTATTTTCAGACGTAAACGAGGCGTATTATGCCTCGTTTTACGTCTGAAAATAGGGCTACAATACGTCGGCAAACATCTGCCCATTCATTTGAATGGGTTTGCCGACGTACTGTGCAGACGACCTGTTATTTACGCGTCGTCGTTTGACAGCTGTCAAGCGACGACGCGTAAAAATACAGCCTCGTCAAAAGAAGTGCAGGACACTTCTTTGGACGTTTTTGGAGCTGTTTTCTCATAGACTCCAAAAACGGACGTAAAAAACGCTGCGAAAACGGCGCGAAAAACGCCGCAAAAAATGCAAGTTGGTCAAAAAACGTCTGAAAAGCAGGGTCTGTTTTCCCTTGAAAACAGCTCTGGATTTTCAGACGTTTTTGGTCACTACGTGTGCACATACCCTAAGTCTGGAGTAGCCTGTATTCTATGTGAGTAAAGACCTGTGTTACTTTGTGTCCAGTGCCTGGTAGGAAGGCACTTGGTATAGTTAGATAATATCTTGTTTAGTTTGTGCTCAGACGAGCAGGATTTATTTTGTATTTTGCCTTGTTGTACAAGAGGCTGTTTCTTTGACAAGAATAAAACACAGGCAAAGCCCTGTTATGAACTTTAATGCACGATGTCCCTGTCTCTGGCTACTAAGAAACCGCTGTACCAACCTCTCCTGATGCTAAACCCTCAAACCGAGCATGGTCGGATATTGTGATATTCCAAATTTTGGTATATGTAGTGTGGGGTAGGAGTGTATCTGACATAAAAACGTAGTCCAATGTCTGAAACGATCTATGTACTGGGGAGAAGAAAGAAAAATCAATAGTAGCTGGGTTATGGTGCCTCCAGATATCTACAAGATGAAGGTCTTGAAGTACTGAGTACAACTTACGTATAGCTGCTTGTGAGATACTAGACTTTTTTGATGAGGAATCCAATAATGGGTCCAAAGTTATGTTTAGATCTCCACCTTGGATTATGGGGCCTTCCGCAAACAGCTTAAGGGTATGTGCACACGATAACTGCAATTACGTCTGAAATTACGGAGCTGTTTTCAGAAGAAAACAGCTCCTGAATTTCAGGAGTAATTGCATGTACTGGCGTTTTGCGAGGCGTCTTTTACGGACGTAATTTGGAGCTGTTCTTCATTGGAGTCAATGAAAAACGGCTCCAATTACGTCCCAAGAAGTGTCCTGCACTTCTTTGACGAGGCTGTTATTTTACGCGCCGTCTTTTGACAGCGACACGTAAAATGACAGGTCGTCGGCACAGTACATCGGCAAACCCATTGAAATGAATGGGCAGATGTTTGCCAACGTATTCAGGCGTAATTCGAGGCGTAAAACGCCTCCATTACGCCTGAAAATAGGTCGTGTGAACCCAGCCTAAGATGTTCCAGTGTCTTTAACAACCATGCAACCTGGTTAACATTAGGGACATAGATATTTACTAGCGTATACATTATAGATACTATAGTACTCTTTATGAAAAGTGCACGACCTTCTGAGTCAGTATAATGTTGAGTGAGTTTGTAAGGAACAGATTTGTGTATCGCAGTGTTGAGGCCTTTAGAAGCTGAATTCAAGTGACAGCTGTGAAACCATTGTGAGAAGTAACTTTTAGGGAGGTCGGAATTTTGTTGGACTTGAAATGCGTTTCTTGGAAAAAGGTGACAGTGGCCTTAATTTTGCGAGAAAGCATAATAACATGATGTCTTTTTTCAGGTGAATTGAGACCTTTAACATTGAATGACGAAATCACTACCTCTGCCATCAAATCAGAGTACGTAGGGACTGAAGTTTTGTCTTCCTTATAAATAATAAGAATAGGGAGGGAGGGGCGGAGAGGAGAGGAAAGGCGGGGCTCGATGTTTGGGAATGAGCAAGAAGCAATAAATGGAGGGGAGTATTTACAAATTTGAGAATACAATGAATTAAAAGATAAGTGTATGACAGCAAAGCCTGGCTGCAAGCAATGCTGCAGGGAAATCGCCCACAAATCAATAACTTAGTGTTGGGGCCCCCCTCTACCATAGTAGAAGGGGAACCTAGGCTATTCACAGGGTACTGAAGTGTGTGGGGTAGTTGGGGGTTGGAGATGGGATCCTGATCGAGTAGGTGCATAGATGGACCACATTCTAATGAAAATGTAACAAAAAACTTCATAGAATATTTTAACATGTGCCTAGAAACATAGATAAACAATACCAAGGACCCTCTAACAGGACAATAATACCTTATAGAATCAATCTGTAGGTCACTGGCAAAAACGATAAACTGTCAATTTACAATTGTGGCAGAGATAAACCAAAGTTTCCAAGCAACTCACGATAGGTGTCAGTCAAGAAAGTCCATGATCAATCTTCAGGTGGGTAGAGATGGGTTCCCTGGAAGAAGACTTCTTTGTTTTTGGGGACTTTGGCTTACGTACAACAGTCCAAAGTGTGAAATTCGGGAGAGGTGGTAAAGGACCCATGTCTTGAATCGGCATCCATGATTCCACTTCTACCGGTGCTATTCCCAGTATCGACTAAATCCCTTCTAGATCAGATCGAGTATGGATTGTCATTCTTCTGCCTTCATGTATGATGGCCAAGCCAAAAGGAAAGAGCCAGGAATATTGAATATTGCATAAAGTCTCCAGTAACGGCTTCAATTGGCAACCGTCTTAGCTAGGGTCGTAGGAGCCAAATCTTGGTGGAAAGCAAGCTCTGCATCCAGGTAAAGAAACAAGCGCCTATCTCTTGCTGTTGAGAGTATGGCGGCAGTGTCCACATATGAGAGTAGGCCACATATAATATTGCGAGGTTGCTCGTTCGGTTATGGCCTCGGGCGCAAGGCTCTGTGGACCCGTTCGATGGTGACTGTTGTCGCCCTATCAGGACCAAATAGGTCAGAGAAGATATCCATGGTTATCTTCTGTAGCGCCTCCACTGCCCATGTCTCTGGTAAGCCTTTAATCCGTACATTTCACATCCTACTTCTATTTTCCTGATCTTCTATCAGGGTGAGGGCTCTGTTGATATATACTGTCTGTCTAGAGGCTGTGGATGCTAGCACCTCGGAATGTTCCTCCAAGCTAGTACAGGTCAATTCCAGCTCCTCCACTTTACGCCAATCTGCTGAACCTCCATCTTGATGTCAGCTAACTCGGTCATAACCGGATGCAGTGCATTAGCGCTTTACGAAGAAAGCCTTTAAAGATCGGGCGGGTACTGCCTCGGCCTGTTCCCCGTTAGGAACGCTATCGAGGTCTGACTCGTTTCCGCTACCGCAGCCTCCTCCATCGCCATTTTGGAGGATCTCGCGGGTGAAGGAGCATTTCTTTTCTTCCAATATTTAGGGAGATCCGATTGATTTTATCCCGGTCTGGGGGTGTCCGGCGGGTCACTGAACTTCTCCTTGGTAGACTTGACCATTATAATGCTTTGAAGGGTGCTGTAAAAGTGATTTGGTCGCGCCTAGTGAACGAGCCACAGGCTTAAGCGTCCATCACAGTTTGCAATCAGGCTCCGCCCCACCCTCAGCATATTATTGATCCCTCACGCATAATAACAGTTGCTTCTCTACAGATCAGAGACATTCCTCCAGGGAAAACGTTTCTCCCTAATGTTGATAGGTAGAAGATTCTCTTTTGGGGCCACAACTCCAAGTGACAGGTCATTCTGGCAGTCGTAAGACTCGGGACTTCACCACTCGCCATTATTGTTGGCCAAAACTACTAAGTCCGGTGTCCGTGACGTCTTCAGTATCCGTGCTTAGTGTCCGTGTTAAGTCCGGTGTCCGTAACGACTTCAGTATCCATGTCCGGTGTATGTTTCAAGTCTAGTGTCCATGACGAATCCAGTATCCATGTCCGGTGTCCGTGCCAAGTCCAGTGTCTATGACGACTTCAGTATCCGTGCCCGGTGTCCGTGTTAAGTCCGGTGTCCGTAACGACTTCAGTATCCGTGTCCGGTGTATGTTTCAAGTCTAGTGTCCATGACGACTCCAGTGTCCGGTATCCATGCCAATTCCAGTGTCCGTAACGACTTCAGTATCCATGTCCTGTGTATGTTTCAAGTCTAGTGTCCATGAGGACTTCAGTATCCGTGTCCGGTGTCCATGCCAAGTCCAGTGTCTGTGACGACTTCAGTATCCATGTCCGGTGTCCTTGTCAAGTCCAGTGTCCGTGACGACTACAGTTTCCATGTCATGTACCTGAGACGAGTCTGATTGTTCAGCACAAGCCAGCTTCCAATTATCTGCCACAAGCCAGCTTCCAATAGTCCGGCACAAGCCAGTTTCCGATAGTCTGGCACAAGCTGATACTCCAGCGCATGCTTATCCACGTTCTTAAAGGGCCTGCGCGCTCAGCAGGAATATTGCTCCCAACCAATCCCAGCACACTCTGGACTGTAAAAAGAACTCTGCCCACTTCCATATTGCCTGAACAATGTTGTGTCTAACCCTGTGTTAGTCTGAAAAGGTTCCATAGTGTTATCCTGTAACCTGTGTCCGTGTCAAGTCCAGTGTCCATGACGACTTCAGTAACTGTGTCCGGTGTCTGTGTCAAGTCCAGTGTCCATGACACTTCAATATCCATGTCCGGTGTCCGTGCCAAGTCCAATGTCCGTAACAACTTCAGTATCCGTGTCCGGTGTCCGTGTCAAGTCCGGTGTCCGTGACGACTTCAGTATCCTTGTCCGGTGTCCGTGTCAAGTCCAGTGTCCATGACAACTTCGGTATCCTTGTCTGCTCTCTGTGCCAACTCCAGTGTCCCCGTGACGACTTCAGTATCCGTGTCCGGTGTCCTTGTCAAGTCCAGTGTCTGTGACGACTACAGTTTCCATGTCCTGTATCCGAGACAAGTCCGATTGTCCAGCACAAGCCAGCTTCTGATTATCCAGCACAAGCCAGCTACCGATTATCTGGCACAAGCCAGCTTCCGATAGTCCGGCACAAGCCAGCTTCTGATTATCCAACACAAGCCAGCTTCCAATAAACCAGCACAAGCCAGCTATCCAGGTACTCTCTTTATAGTGACTGGCCAGCTGCTACTCCGTTACGGCAGAGTGGCCCATTGGGCCCACATTCCCCATAGCCGTGACACCAGCCAGTCATCATACCCCTGCCTGAGCCTACAAAACTGTACTAAGAAACAGCTTCACAATCTGTACTCTTACACAGCCGCCCCGCCAGTAGATAGCGCCACATAATCCCCCTAGTAGATAGTGCTACATAGCCCCTCCTAGTAGATAGCGCCACACAGCCCCCCAGTAGATAGCGCCACACAGCCGCCCCCCTAGTAGATTTCACCACACAGCCCCCGAGTAGATAGCGCCACACAGACCCCCAGTAGTTCGCGCCACACCGCCGCCACCTAGTAGATAGCACCACACAGCAACCCCCCATTTTAGAGACACAGCACCACCATAAAAAAAAATGTTTTACTTACCTAGCACCATTCCTGCGGAGGCAGATACAATTGACTGTGGCAGTCGCTAGCAGCGGAGCGGACTGTCAGAATCACGATATACTGCAATACATTAGTATTGTAGAATATCGTGCAAGCAATCCAACGATCGCTGGTTCAAATCCCCTAGGGGGACAAGTAAAAAACAGTAGAATAACGTGTTTTTTTTAAATACATTTAAAAAAAAAATAAATTAAAAGTAAAAAAAAAAATGTTTTCTCATTTTCCCTCAAGCACAATGTAAAAATAATTAAAAATGAACATAGCTGGTATTGACACGTCCGTAAAAGTCTGAACTATTACAATATATCCTTATTTAGTCTGCACGGTGAACACTGTAAAAATAAAAAATTAAAAACTTCATCTTCCACAAAAAATTCAATAAAAAGTGATCAAAAAGTCTCATGTACCCCAAAATTGTACCAATATAAACAACAACTCGCCCCGCAAAAAATAAGCCCTCATACCGCTAAATCAACAGAAAAATAAAAAAGTTCTGGCTCTTAGAATATGGCGACAAAACACAAACTTTATTTTTAAGAATCAGTTTTTTCCTTGTAAAAGTAGTAAAACATAAAAAAAACACGATATAAATTTGTTATCGCTGTAATCGGATTGTCCCGCAGAATGAAGTTAACATGCCGTTTTTACCACACGGTGAACGCCGTAAAAACAAAACCACCCAAAAGATTTAGGAATCTCTGTTTTTTTCCAGTTTCCCACTACATTATATGGACAATAACTGGTGCTGTGATAATCTACAACTCGTCCCGCAAAAAACAATCCTTCATACGGCAATATTGATGGAAAAATAAAACAGTTATGGCTTTTGGAAGGAGGGGAGGAAAAAACAAAAGTGAAAATCTGAAAAATGGCTGCGGCGGGAAGGGGTGACATGTGCAACACACAAATTATACAGGTCAATTATACACTGCATAAATATCACGAACGGGACCCTGACTGAAACAAACGGAAACCATAGGTTTCCGTTTGCGTCACCATTGATTTCAATAGTGACGGATGCGGTGCCAATGGTTTCCGTTTGTCTCCGTTGTGTAAAGGTTCCTTCGTTTTGACGGAATGAATAGCGTAGTCAACTACAGTATGTAAGTGGTGTACTAACCTTTAGTGCCGGGGGGCAACGCAGGGACACGGGCCGGTCTGTGGCTCGGGAGTTCGGCGCCCGAGCGGAGGATCGTCTTGGGCGTCATGGCAACGGTCGCTCTGCCGACAGCCACGAAGCATGCGCTGCGGCGGTGAAGCAGGGCGAAGTCTCGCGATGCGAGGTTGGAGGAGGGGATGCAGACACGTGGACGGAGGAGGAAGAAAAAACGGAAGTGCGGGAGAGGAGTGAAGCGGGCGGAAGTCCAGGAGAGCGTCGCGAAAGTGAGAAGGAGAGGGAAGGAGGAGAGTGATGTGCAGGAGGGAGAGAGAGACCAAGGGGGACCGGTGCCCGGACGAACGCCAAGGGGGAGGCCCACAGCTTGGCTGCCTAATACAGCAGGGCAGGAGACTGCTGGATGAGTGTCCTTCTGGAGCAGCATCAGAGGAGGGATCGTGGCAGCATCAGAGGACCATATAAGCGAAATGTGCCTCTCTGCAGCAGTGCCAAAAGCAGAGGTTGCTGCAGCCGCAGAGGACTGACCGAAGCAGGAACGGATAGTGCCATCAGCATCCGCTACAGGTACCGGTCATAGGCCGTAAATTCCCTGACGAGGAACCTAGGTCCCTCCCCAGAGATAGTACCAGTACCCATATTACAGCCAGTGACCCTCCAAGAGAAGTGACGTCCCTTGTTCATTCTGGTCACAGTGTGCATAGAAGACTAGTCCTGAAATCCACAGATGACTTAGCCTGAACTAGGCCCAAGAACAGTCTTGCTACCTCATTAACCGTGCCAGTGTCCCTGCGTGTACTCCAGAGTGTATAACTTCTGTAATCACAGCCTGTAATAATTGCTTTGAACTGTTATTGGCGAATATTGTTGGATCAGGAGCAGACAGAAGGAACGGTAGGGTTGACGGGACTTTATTGGACTATTAACTGGACTTTGTGCAAACGTTAGTGTCAACCTCACCTGCTCAGTTGCGTCCTAGGTGGTCCAAAGTTCGGACCGCCGACTGAGGAGAGGGTTTATCACGAAAGGTAGCGGATAGCTCCGCAAGGACCCGTGGCGGTGCCAGTAGGTACGGGTAGTCCACTGATTCCCACGACGCGACCACTAGGCCCGAGAGTGTGACTCTTACCCGAGGGTAGGCTGACAGTAGTGGGTAGCTCCCACCTTGACTGACAGCGACGTGCTCACTGTGAAGCTTGGCAACGTGGGTTCAGGCACGACCTCTCTCCGGGGGGGATTTCCAGCGGGATCAAAGTCCCCAACCTCAGGATTCCTGTCTGCTCCATAGAAGAGAAATTCCTGTTACCTGTTCATTACAGTAAAGAAGTTTAACAAAAGTTGTGTCTCTTCCATTGCATCGCCAAGAGCGGTGTTTCTCCCTACAAGTATTGCTTCCGTCAAAACAACAGAACCCTTGCACAACGGAGACAAACGGAAACCCCCGGATCAGTTACCATTGAAATCAATGGTGATGCAAATCGAAGCCTATGGTTTCCGTTTGTTCCAGTCAGGGTCCCATTCTGACAGGAAGCTCCGACGGAACGACAGAACGGGACCTTGAAGCAGATGTGAACAAAGCCTTATTTATCCCTTGTCTTTATTTAGCATTATTATTGCAACGGCCCGGTGGTGATGGGGTAGTGCGAGGCGGTATAGGGACACGGTGGCTGGGCCTTCAAGCACTCCCTGCAGAGCCGTTACAGGGAAAATGGAGGGGGGTCTGCACTGTATGGTGAATGTAGATGGTGGTAGTTGTAGTTTCCCCCTGGGGCACACCCTGTTGTACAGCCTCCCGGTCTGATGGTATTTGGGGTGCCCTTGTTGGTAACGTGGGTGCAGAGTGAATACACGGGAGACGGTTGAATAACTTGTAAATAGTAACTTACGGTCCTTTACTTCAGGTTTGGTAGGGTACAGATGCAATGGCTGCAGGCTGGCAGGTGAGGAGACAAGGCAGAGGATTCCTTCTGAATTTCCTCCTTTGATTCTCTCACGAGCTGGATTTGCTCTCTGTGGTAATTACACAGCTGGATTACTTGTGTGTGTTTCTCCAGGTTTGATCCAAGATCTCTAAACTGGATTTTCTCCTCAGAGATGCAGGGTTTCTTCCTACACAGGAACTGCTCCTCACTCCAACCGTTACTGGGCTCTCTCAGAACTAACTAACTGATTCAAAACTACAAGGGATCCGCCTTGACTCCTCCCCTCAGCCCAGCCTTAAAGGAACAGTTTTAAACACATATTTTTACATACAATGTCAGAAATCACAGTACATTGCTGAGGTGTATCTGGGACACTGCATACACCCTCTTTTTGAAGAAAGCCGTCCTCAGCGTCTGTGGTCCTGTAAAACATGACATGTACAAATATACGGCAAACATTTATAAGTGTTTTAAACCTTTAAAGGCACAAAGGTGTAGGTAATGGGACGACGACTCTTCTAGAAGGGGAACCGGGTCGTAGATCAATCAATCAACGTAACTGGGGTAGTGTCCATAGTCCGGCACTAAACTGGAAACATGGGCGCTTAGGCCCATCTGGGACGTAGCAGAGGCAAATGTTCTTGGTCTCTCTTAAGCTTTAGTCAGCCAATTGAATGGATGTATACTGACTAACAAACGCAGTACGAGAGTTCCATAATAGTTCAATCCTGATACCTGGCTGGCATCTTACCTCTGGTAGCTCTCTCGGATCTTCTCAGGGGCTCTTCTGTCACAACCTCATGGTCTATGGATTCTTCCGGACGAGGTCTCGACTCTGTTGCCGAAGGCGGTGGGATGGTATTCACTGCAGGAACAACACTGGGGATGAACATGGACATCCATGGCTTGAGGAACCAATCAAAAGGACGAAACATCGGCTCATCTATGGAGGGCTGAGAATCTTTAGTTGGAGGAGATTCCTCTGTGGGCTGTGGGGCTTCTCCAGCTGTAGGAAGTTCTTCAGTCGACAGTGGTTCTGTAGGTCTGTCTTCCTTCTGGTAGGGTTTAGGCCTGTTGCGATATACAACTTGAGGATCTTGGCCCTCTCGCTCAATCTTGTAGACATCAGTACCTGGATATGGGATAGACTTTACAGTGTAGGGTTCTTTCTCCCACTTGCTGTCTATCTTGCTGGTGCGATGGTTGTTTTTCAGCCATACACGGTCTCCGATTTGGAATGGCTTTGCACGGGCATTCTTGTCAAAATCTGCCTGTTGCTTTTAACGAGCATCTTCCATCCGATTTTCCACAATCTCGTTCACTTCAGCCAGGCGACGTTGGTGGTCACTCACCCACTCAATCTTTGGCAGGGGAGTGATGGTGTCTGGCACCTCGACATCCAAGGCCATATCTGACGGTAACTTTCCTTGTCGCCAAACAGGAGATAGGGTGTGTACCCTGTGGAACAATGGATGGTATTATTGTACAGGTACACCAGTTCAGGCAGTAGACTTGGCCAATCAGCTCTTTTCTGAGATGGAACAGTTCTCAGCATCTGAATGAGCGTCTGGTTCATCTTCTCACACAGGCCATTTCCTTGTGGATGATAAGCGGTGGTTCTGAGCTTCTGGCAGCCATGTAGGGAACACATCTCGTGGAACAGTTGGGACTCGAATGCAGATCCACGATCAGTCAGGATCTTGTCTGGGCAGCCATAAGGAAGCACAAAATTCTTCCAAACGATGGCAGCAGTTGACTTGGCAGTCAGGTCCTTCACAGGCAAAGCAACAACAAACTTGGTGTAATGGTCAATGATTGTAATGGCATAGGCATACCCTGAGCGACTTGGTTCCAGCTTGACATGGTCAATGGCTATGAGCTCCAGAGGTTTATGGCTGATGATAGAATGGAGTGGGGCTTTCTGGTCTGAAGGCTGTCCTTTAATCTGGGCACAAATAGGACATTCTTCTCTATGTCACTTCTCACACCCGTCCAGTAAAATCGTCTGCGGATGGTAGCTTTAGTTTTCTGAACCCCAAAGTGTCCTGATCAGTCATGATAGGCTTCCAACACTGTTTTGGCATCTCGCCGGGGTACTACAATTTGATGCAAACGTACACCTGTAATAGGATCTAGAGCGTTTCTCTGTACCAGCCCTCTTGACACAAAGAGGCGATTCTTTTGTTTCCATAGACAAATCAATTCTAGATCAGCGTTACTGCTTCGTATTCGGTCAGGAGTCTTGTGCTGTAGAAGAGAAGTCTGGAGTTCTCGGAGAGTTCGACTTTCTCTTTGGATCTTAACCCATTGTCTTGGATCCTTAGAAGGATCAGGAAACTCTGGCTCAGAGTGATCTTTTCTTTCTCTGACGATCAGCGTATTTTGTGCAGCAAACTGGGCGTAGAAAGTTGGCATCTCTACATATTGACTTTGGGCGATTTCATCATCAACGGGCAATCTGGACAGGGCGTCAGCATTCTTATTGGATGTAGCAGACCGGTACTTGATTACAAACTGGTAGTTTGCCAGTCTGGATGCCCATCGCTGTTCAAGAGCTCAGAGTCTGGCGGTGTCAAGGTGGGCTAGCAGATTGTTATCTGTGTAGACAATGAAGGGTGTCGCAGCAAGGTAGTCTTTAACCAGTTCAGGACCAGGCTATTTTGAGCCTTCAGGACCAGACACTGTTTAGCCCTTTTTAGCACGTGTTAGTTAAATGGCTATGATTTTTTTATTTGTTCGGCTAACTACGTGATTTTTGCGACGTTTTTTCCGTAGACAATGCAGGTTTCTTTTTTTATTGTTTTTATACACACCTTTTTTGCTATTTTAGAATTTTTATTCATAAAGTTTGAAAATAATAGTAAAAAAATAAGCTTTTTTCAGCTATTTATTTATTTTTGGTAATAACATCGTTTTACCCTAAAATAGCCCTTCTAATTGTGATCGTCATTGTCTACCGTAAATTTTAATATATTACATGTCTATATTAGGGTAATTGGGTCAGCGGTAGCGTTACAAAAATGATTGGCGGGGGGGAACGTTTTTTTTTTGGCGTGGGTATTTTATGTGTACTTATTATTAATTTTTTTTTGCACTTGACTTTACTATTTTTTTATTACTATGGTTTGTCCCTCAAAGGTCAAAAAAGACCTTTGGGGAACTTTATATATTATTTTTCTTTCTTTTACACCAGGCTTTTCCCCTGTAACTGGGGCTGCACAGCAGCCCCAGTTACAGGGGAAATCAGCCCTCTCATAGTGACGATTGTCACTAATAGGGCTGTGCTGGGTCTTGTAAGACCCAGCAGCAGTCTGTCAGTAACGGCACCCGGCGATCATGTGACATGATCACCGGGAGGAATAGAGACAGCGCCGCTGCTGCTGTCTCTATTCCTATACACAGTGTTCATTGAGCGCTGTGTACAAGTCATCAGAGAAGACTATCTTTTCCTCAGGGTCCCCGGCAGTCACTGACAGCCAGAGACCCGACATTCAGCTGCCCGGTCACGCGGGCAGCAAGTTAAAACCCGAGCCGTAAAAAGTCTATGGCTCGGGTTTTAAGGACCCTGACCGCGGGCCGTAAAAACACAGCCAGCGGTGGGGAACCAGTTAAGTTTCTCCGTGACGGCCACACAAGAGCTAGGAACTCCAGCTTGAAGGAACTATAATTCTGATCGTTCCTCTCAGCTCCACGAAGAGCTCTGCTGGCATAAGCAATGACTCTCTCCTTTTGGTCTTGTACCTGTGACAGGACTGCTCCCAACCCTTTGTTGCTGGCATCTGTGTACAATTTGGAGGGTTGCTGATAGTCAGGATATCCCAAGATTGGTGGTTCAATCAGCAGTTGTTTTAGCTTCTTGAAGGCAGTTTCATGGGCTTCAGCCCACTCAATTTGGATTCTTCTCTTCAGGGCTTCTTTGGACTGACCTCTTAACAATCCCTGGAGCGGTTCTGCAACCTGTTCAAAGTGTGGGATGAAACGCCTGTAGTATCCTGCAAACCAAAGAAAACTTCTCACCTCTTTGATGGTCTTAGGAGTTGGCCAGTTCTTCACAGCTGCCACTTTCTCTGGATCAGGAAGCACCCCCTCTGCTCTGACGACATGACCCAAGTAACAGACTTCTGGTTTCAGGAGATGACACTTAGAGGGTTTCACTTTCAGGCCGTACTTTATGAGGGTCTGGAATACTTCAGCCAGATGCCGCTGTCATGTCCCTCGACTTAGGTTTCTATTCACTGTCATGTTATGTTATATGCTCCTATTGCAGTTGCTTTGCTTTATTTAGTTTGTCCCTGCTATCTCCCTGTAGCTAGGCTCTGAGGTAATAGCTCCTCCCTTCTTTCTGTGCTTAGTTGTCTTTCCTCATGGTTCCCATACTGTGTGGTCATCTCCTGCTCAACTCTGGCAAAATATCATCTTTTCACCTGCTGGTTTGTGTACATTACAAGTATTTCAGCCTGAAAATAAACTTCTCTGGAAACTTCCCACGTGCCTCTTCAGCTGAGTTGACGCTATCTGACAGTGTCTTGGTGTGAGTACCGGTTCAATACAGACATATACAGTGAGATTGTCTCAAGGGCCCTACAACTTACAGCCTGGTCATGGAGTCAGAATAGTGAAAAGATGATTATATATCTGCCAGATCCAGCTGTATAGTCAGTGTGCAGCTCCTGCAGAGATAGTCACAGACAAGCAACTGCCTGCAGAAGAAATCATCAGTGTGTGTGACCCCACAGCATAGACCCTTCTAGCAAGCTAGCACCCCCACCTCTGTATTATCCACATCCTGTCTGTGAGGTGTCATGTCTGAAGAGAACATTGCACAGTCTTCTCAAGGTGAACAGTACCTACAGTCAGAAGAAAGTATGGATCCTAGTCTGCAGTACAGTGAGAGAGCTAAACGCTCTGCTAAGCCTACATGGAAGGTTACAGAGAATCTAGAAGGTGCAAAACATGAACTTTCTTCTGCTGTCTCAAACTTATGGCAAAGATTGCTGAGTCACATCTCCACCATCTCACAGCCTGCTCACAATGTTTCACCACTAGAGGGAGCTCTAGAACAGCTTTGTACAGCATATGAACATTATTCACTGAAAAGCCAGGAATATGTTGGCATTTTGAAGAAACTTAATACAAAGGATTCTTTAGAAGAATTTGAAAGCTTCCAAAAACTTAATTTGGAACGAGACAGCCTAGTATGCAAAATTAAAGAGGCTCTGTCACCAGATTTTGCAGCCCCTATCTGCTATTGCAGCAGATAGGCGCTGCAATGTAGATTACAGTAACGTTTTTATTTTTAAAAAACGAGCATTTTTGGCCAAGTTATGACCATTTTCGTATTTATGCAAATGAGGCTTGCAAAAGTACAACTGGGCGTGTTTAAAGTAAAAGTACAACTGGGCGTGTATTATGTGCGTACATCGGGGCGTGTTTACTACTATTACTAGCTGGGCGTTGTGTATAGAAGTGTCATCCACTTCTCTTCACAACGCCCAGCTTCTGGCAGTGCAGCACTGTGACGTCACTCACAGGTCCTGCATCGTGTCGGCACCAGAGGCTACACTTGATTCTTCTGCAGCAGCACCAGCGTTTGCAGGTAAGTAGCTACATCGACTTACCTGCAAACGCCGATGCTGCTGCAGAATCATCTGTAGCCTCTGGTGCCGACACGATGCAGGACCTGTGAGTGACGTCACAGATCTGCACTGCCAGAAGCTGGGCGTTGTAAAGAGAAGTGGATGACACTTCTATACACAACGCCCAGCTAGTAAAAGTAGTAAACACGCCCCGATGTACGCACATAATACACGCCCAGTTGTACTTTTACTTTTCAACACGCCCAGTTGTACTTTTGCAAGCCTCATTTGCATAAATACGAAAATGGTCATAACTTGGCCAAAAATGCTCGTTTTTTTAAAATAAAAACGTTACTGTAATCTACATTGCAGCGCCTATCTGCTGCAATAGCAGATAGGGGCTGCAAAATCTGGTGACAGAGCCTCTTTAAGTCTAACACAGAGGCAAGAATCGCGCAATTACAGGAAACGTCGTCTCGCATTTCTAAGTCTACCAGTCGTTCAAAACTATCTTCTAAGTCAAGATCTTCAAAATATTCCACGCTCAGCGAACAGCTCATAAGAGCGCGGGCAGAAGCAGAGGCTACTAAAATACAGGCCGTCTTTGCGCAAAAGAAGGCAGATAAGGAAGCCGATGCAGCGCGCCAAAAGGCAGATATGGAAGCCGATGCAGCGCGCCAAAAGGCAGATATGGAAGCCGATGCAGCGCGCCAAAAGGCAGATATGGAAGCCGATGCAGCGCGCCAAAAGGCGGAAATAGAAACTTTAAACAAACAATGCGAGCATGCCACAGCTATGGCAAGGTTAAAGGTTTTAGAAGAAGCTGCCAGGGGAAGTGAAAGAGACAGCATCAGTGTATGTGAAGTGGAGGTAGAAGATCCTCTTAAGCGCACAAGAGACTATGTACTAAGCCAAAACAGTGAACCTGTGATTGCTGCGAATGATCCTGACAGCGCAAATATTTCTCCAGAGCAACGGGGCACAGATTCTTCTGCAGCATTCTGCATCCAAGGTCAGTACAATGCATTACCAATTTGTCATCCTTACCTTTCTCCACATACCACATTGCACCAGAACCCTGCATCTCAGCAAGCTCATTACACAGACGCCCAGGTGCAATCCAATATGCTAGCAAGTCACCAGACTCCTGGCAACCACATAGTTCCAGTTCCATGTGTAGCTAAACCTATGGACTTTAAACTATCTCCTGGATTGAACGCCCGTGCAGACCCGTATTTCCCTATGTCTCTTAGCCAGAACACCGCAAATAATATGATCAGCACTACTCAGCCAGCAATACTCTGCCCAAAGTCAGAGAGAACTGACATGACAGAGTTTGCAAGATACATGGTTCGCCGCGAACTTACTAAAACCGGCCTCACAAGGTTTGACGACCAGCCTGAGAACTACAGGGGCTGGAAATGTGCCTTCAGAACCGTTATTAGTGACATTGGCATTACTGCTGCTGAAGAACTAGATCTGCTGATCAGGTGGCTCGGTCCACAGTCTACAGAACGTGTCAAGAGATTGAGATCTGTCCACATTGAGAATCCAACTGCAGGCCTCATCGCTGCTTGGGAGAGACTGGAACAAAGCTTTGGCAGTCCTGAAGCTATAGAGAATGCTCTGTTTAAACGGCTGCAAGGTTTTCCAAAAATATCTGGCAAAGACAATGAAAAATTCCAAGAGCTCAGCGACCTACTCTTAGAGCTCCAGCTGGCCAAGGCAGACCCACACCTACCTGGCCTCAGTTACCTAGACACAGCTCGTGGGGTAAACCCAATAGTTTCCAAGCTGCCGTACAATATTCAAGAAAGGTGGACTACACTTGGGTCGAGATACAAAAAAGAAAAGCAAGTCTCCTTTCCTCCATTTTCTTACTTCTGTGAATTTATCAGGAACATTGCAGAATCCAAGAATGACCCAAGCTTTACCTCCAGTGAGTCCAGTGGTCCTGGTTCACCCCATCCTAAGTACGACAGCCCACGTTCTAACTATAGAAACCACAGAGGTCCAGTGTCAGTGAAAAAGACTGATGTCCTTCCCACACCCTCATCAGCTCCAGACAAGTACAACCAAGGTGAAAAGATTGAAAATCCTAATCGCCTATGTCCTATTCATAAGAAGCCACATCCTCTCAAGAAATGCATTGGCTTCAGAAAGAAACCGCTCCAGGAACGCAAAGAGCTTCTAAAGAAATTTAGGGTATGTTACAGATGTTGTGCGTCTACTGAACATTTCGCTAAAGACTGTAAAACTACTATTAAATGCATAGAGTGCGGCTGTGAGGACCATGTGCAAGCGCTCCATCCATCTCAATTCAGTCCTGCACCACCTGCACATTCCACTCCTGCGATAAATCATGGCGGGGAGAATGCAGAGCAAGCAGCAAATCTTACTACTGTATCTTCTTCATGCACAGAAGTCTGCGGAGACGACCTTTGCGACAAGTCCTGCGCAAAGATATGTCTAGTCAACGTATACCCCAAGGGTCAACCGGAAAGGGCCGTAAAGGTGTATACCATCCTGGACGATCAGAGCAACCGTTCACTCGCAAGATCAGAACTCTTTGACCTGTTCAACTTAAAAGGAGATGCTTACCCTTACACCTTGGGTACTTGTAGTGGCATTACAGAGGTCTCCGGAAGAAGAGCCAGTGGACTTATAGTGGCTTCTCTCAACAATCAGGAGATACCCTTACCCACACTTGTTGAGTGCAACCAGATACCATGCAACAAAGATGAGATTCCTACGTCAGAGGCTGCTCTTCATCACACTCATCTAAGGGCTATAGCGAAAGAAATACCAGCCCTTGACAAGAGTGCAGAGATCCTACTTCTGCTCGGTAGAGACATTCTCAGGGTACATAAGGTACGCCAGCAAATCAACGGACCACATGATGCTCCGTTTGCCCAACGCCTTGATTTAGGTTGGGTTATCATAGGCAACGTCTGTATAGACAAGATGAAGAAGCCTACCAAGATTTCCTCATTTAAAACTCACATTTTGCCAAATGGTCGCAACACTTATTTTCAGCCATGCCCACACCATTACTGGGTGAAAGAGAAGCTGAGCAACAGTAAGTGGCAGCTTGACCACCAAGATAATATGAACACATTCCTGTCCTGGGATGACAGTCTTGGAGCAACAGTGTTCAATTCTACAAGTGAAGACAATAAGTTGGCACTTGCAAGAGAGGATAAAGAATTTCTCAAGGTTATGGACAAAGAATTTGCTCAGGATGAGTCTAACAGCTGGGTAGCACCTTTGCCTTTCCGTTCCCCAAGACCAAAATTACCAAACAATCTACAGCAAGCAGTTTCGAGATTTTCCTCTTTAAAACGCACCCTAAAGAGGAAACCAGAGATGGAAAAACATTTTGTAGACTTCATGCAAAATATATTTGATAGAGATGATGCAGAACCTGCACCACCACTAAAGGAAGGAGAAGAATGCTGGTACCTTCCATCCTTTGGCGTGTATCACCCTCGCAAGCCTAATCAAATCAGAGTGGTGTTTGATTCCAGCGCTCAGCATGAAGGCGTTTCTCTAAACAACCTGCTCCTCACTGGGCCTAACCTAAACAACAACCTCATAGGAGTACTCATCCGCTTCAGACAAGAACCTGTTGCAGTAATGGCTGACATCCAGCAAATGTTCCACTGCTTCATTGTCAAGGAAGACAACAGGAACTACCTCAGGTTTCTATGGCACAAAGACAATGATGTCAACAACAAGGTCACAGATTACCGGATGAAGGTACATGTCTTCGGCAACAGCCCCTCTCCTGCTGTAGCAATCTATGGATTGAGAAGGACAGCACAGGAAGGTGAGAAGGGGTATGGATCTGATGCTCGTCAATTTGTTGAGAAGAACTTCTATGTAGATGATGGACTTAAATCCTTACCCACAAGTGAAGAGGCAATCGATCTCCTCACCAGAACGCAGGCAATGCTGTCTGTAGCAAATCTCAGACTTCACAAGATTATCTCTAACAGCCAGAAGGTAATGAAAGCGTTCCCCTCTGAAGATCATGCAACCAACTTGAAAGACCTCGATCTTGGTTCTGATGTTCCTCCTATACAACGAAGCCTAGGTTTGCTGTGGGACATTAAGCAAGACACATTCACCTTCCAAGTGTCAGCCAGTGACAAGCCTTTTACCAAGCGAGGAGTTTTATCTGTTGTGAACAGCATCTATGATCCTCTTGGCTTCATAGCCCCCGTCACCATTCAAGGCAAGAAATTGCTGAGACAGTTTACCACTGAGAACATAGGCTGGGATACTTCTCTGCCTATTGAGAAACAACAAAGGTGGAAGATATGGAAGGAGTCTCTGAAAATATTAGAACAACTCCAAGTCTCACGTTGTTATGTTCCCAGCTCTCTTTCAGCTGCCAGCAGAAGAGAAATACACATTTTCTCTGATGTGTCTATCGAAGCCATAGCTGCAGTAGCCTATCTGAGAATCCCAGGAACCAACAAGCCTCACTGTGGATTTGTCCTGGGTAAGGCCAAACTAACCCCAAAACCCGCACACTCTGTGCCAAGACTTGAGCTTTGTGCAGCTGTGCTAGCAGTAGAGATTGCTGAAGTTATTAAAAACGAAATGGACATTGCAATTGATTCATTTTCTTTCTACACAGATAGTAAAGTTGTGCTTGGTTATATATACAACCAAACAAAACAATTCTATGTATATGTCAGCAACAGAGTAGAACGCATTAGAAGTTTTTCTACTCCTGGGCAGTGGCAGTACATCTCCACTGACCTTAACCCAGCTGATCGTGGAACAAGACCTGAACCGGCAGCAGGCCTATGTGACATGTGGTTGTCACCTCCAAGATTCTTGTATGAGGATCCCTGTTTAATTCCTACCAACACCACCTATGAGATGGTGGATCCCGAGTCTGACAAGGAAATCAGGCCTACAAATACCACGCTCTTCACTTCTGTAATTCCAAAATTGAAGCTGAAGTCACATCGCTTTGAGCGCTTCTCAAATTGGTCATCTATTGTGCGAGCTGTTGCTCACCTAATTCATATCGCTCACTGCTTTGCTAAGGACACATCAGAGTGTCATGGCTGGCATATCTGTAAAGAACACCCTACTGTCGCAGACATCGAACATGCTGAAGAAGTCATTACCCGTTGTGTGCAACAAGAAGTATACAGTCAGGAGATTGACAATATTACAAAGGGTATCAATCTTTCCAAGAGCAGTGCACTCTTTGAACTGAATCCAGTGCTTGATCATCACAAATTGCTGAGAGTGGGCGGCCGTATAGTGAGATCTGATCTAAGTAGCAAGGAACAAAATCCTGTCATTATACCAGGTCGGCATCATATTGCTACACTATTGGTCCGACACCATCATGAAAGAGTGCAGCACCAAGGCAGACAGTTTACGGAAGGTGCCATCAGGTCAGCCGGCTTGTGGATCGTAGGGATGAAGAGATGCATCTCTTCCGTGCTCCATAAATGTGTCAAGTGTCATAAGTTAAGAGGAAGACACCATCAACAACAAATGGCAAATCTCCCAGCAGACCGACTAAGTACGGAACCGCCCTTTACTTATGTTGGGGTGGATGTCTTTGGCCCATGGTCAGTTGTTACACGAAGGACCCGTGGTGGAGTCGCAAACAGCAAACATTGGGCTGTGCTGTTTACATGTCTCAGCATCCGAGCAGTACACATCGAAGTGATTGAGTCTATGGATTCTTCTTGCTTCATCAATGCTCTCCGAAGATTCTTCTCTATCCGAGGACCCGTCAAGCAACTGAGGTCTGACTGCGGCACTATCTTCGTGGGAGCCAGCAAAGAACTGCAGTTAGACAATTTCTTGTCTAACAATGGGTGCACATGGGTGTTTAACCCTCCACATTCGTCTCACATGGGAGGATCATGGGAACGCATGATTGGAATTGCACGCAAAATCCTTGACTCCATGTTGCTGGATCACAAGTCTTTGCTTACTCATGAGATCTTGGTCACCTTTCTTGCAGAGGTGTCCGCCATAATCAATGCAAGGCCACTAGTCCCAGTATCCTCGGACCCTGATTCCCCAGTTATTCTTACCCCAGCTACGCTTCTTACCCAGAAGATCGGGACTGCTGCAATCCCTCCGGGAATCTTTGACCACAGCGACATTTACCGACGCCAATGGAAACAGGTACAATACCTGTCCAACGTGTTCTGGCACCGCTGGAAGACAGAGTATTTGCACATACTTCAAAGCCGTCACAAATGGCAGACGTCGAGACCTAACCTCCAGGAAGGTGACCTTGTTCTTCTAAAGGATAAGGAAGCCCATCGCAATGAATGGCCAATGGGTCTTGTTACCAAGGTTATGCCTAGTGATGATGGAAAGACTCGAAAGGTAGAGGTCAAGGTGACCAAAGGAGGCTCAGTGCGAGTTTTCTTCCGCCCAATCACTGAACTAGTGCTTCTTCTTCCAAAGAAAGAAGGCACATAAAGGACACAGCCCCCAGCTGGCTGCTAGCTGTGTTATATTTGGAACACCTTACCATTTGGAATATACAGTGAGTTGGTGGAAGTGTTGGCAAGTTGCGGCTTCCCCAATCCGAAGATGGGTTTTTTACTTGGAACTTGTACAAGCGGATACCTACTGTTGCGGACTATCGGCAACAGACTTGGACTATAACTATTGTCATTGTTTGCATGTTCTTTTTGTCTTTCAGGTTCCAGGATCCACTACTGGACATTATTCAAGGACATTCTTTCAAGTTTGATTTTATTGTGAAATCTAAAGATTTCAGACGGGGAGTGTCATGTCCCTCGACTTAGGTTTCTATTCACTGTCATGTTATGTTATATTCTCCTATTGCAGTTGCTTTGCTTTATTTAGTTTGTCCCTGCTATCTCTCTGTAGCTAGGCTCTGAGGTAATAGCTCCTCCCTTCTTTCTGTGCCTAGTTGTCTTTCCTCATGGTTCCCATACTGTGTAGTCATCTCCTGCTCAACTCTGGCAAAATATCATCTTTTCACCTGCTGGTTTGTGTACATTACAAGTATTTCAGCCTGAAAATAAACTTCTCTGGAAACTTCCCACGTGCCTCTTCAGCTGAGTTGACGCTATCTGACAGTGTCTTGGTGTGAGTACCGGTTCAATACAGACATATACAGTGAGATTGTCTCAAGGGCCCTACAACTTACAGCCTGGTCATGGAGTCAGAATAGCCGCAAATGGTCTTCATACGTCTTTGAGTAGATGATGATATCGTCTAAGTACAGGAGGATGGTCTCAAAGTTCTGATGACCCAGGCAGCGTTCCATCAGTCTCTGGAAAGTTCCTGGGGCATTGCAGAGTCCAAAGGGCATGTCATTGAACTTGAACAATCCCATAGG
Source organism: Rhinoderma darwinii (assembly GCF_050947455.1). Taxonomy (NCBI): domain Eukaryota; kingdom Metazoa; phylum Chordata; class Amphibia; order Anura; family Rhinodermatidae; genus Rhinoderma; species Rhinoderma darwinii. Next base: position 7,401,150 of record NC_134689.1, on the reverse strand, counting down.
AGTAGTGAAAGCAGTCTTTTCTTTGTCTTCAGGGGCAATGGGTACTTGCCAATACCCGCTGGTCAAGTCCAAAGTAGAGAAATAGGCAGCAGACCCCAAGGCAGTCAAGGATTCTTCAATGCGTGGCAAGGGATACGCATCCTTGTGGGTGATCTTATTGAGTTTCCGGTTGTCCACACAGTACCTGATATCAATTCAGCATCCTTCTTTTTCACCAGGACTAGGGTTGCAGCCCATGGACTGTAACTTTCTTGAATCACATCAGCATCCTTCATCTCCCGAAGCTTTTTCTTCACCTGTTGGTACATAGCAGGTGGAATAGGACGGTACCTTTCCTTGATGGGTGGATGTGAACCCGTTGGAATGGTATGCTGTATGATGGTAGCTTTTCCAAAGTCCATGGAATGCTTACTGAAAGATTGCTGGTGATCTTGGGCTACTGTTAGGACTCCTTCAATCTGTTCTTCTTGTGTATTGGCATCGCCAACGTGGATCTCGGTCCACCAGGGTTTTGTTGTCTTCCCAGGCGTGACACGACTCTGGTTAGCATGTTGGGACACAACAGTTTCTGGACTCCAGATGACTTCCACAAAGATTTGTGACAGCTTGGCAATTGGGTAATGCTTCTTCAGCTCCACAGCTTGGTCGCAAAGATTCAGGAGGCGGATGGGTACCCTCCCATTGGAATCGGTCACTAGGCTTCTAGCTGCCTGTACTGTTGGGTGTTCTTCCAGTGGAAGAGGTTCCACTAGAGCTTGATAGTCTTTACCTTGTAAACCTGAACGAGCTCTGCACCACACCATGGTTTCTGTCTCTGGCTGCAGAGTCACTGCTTGGTTGTCCATAATACGAGCACGGCAAATCTCACCCTTTTCATTGCAGAATCTCTGTTGAGCAGTCAGCCGACGTATGGCGTTCTGAAGCGTAAATTTCTTAGAGGTAGAAGCTGTAGGAAGGGCACAATGTAGGGCATCTAGCATTTCTTCATAGCAGTTGTGGAGTATGTTCATACCCAGCACCATTGGTAGAAATTCATCATCCTTCAGATCTATCACAATCACGCCTTGCTGTGGTAGTTACATCTCTCTCACCTGGATTGTAGGTTCCCAGTAACCATGTAGTGGTATTGACTGTCCATTACCAGCTATGACTTTCAGCCACGGGTCTGGAGGTTGTATCAGCTGATCAGTGTCCCAATGTTTCTCAAACCCCCCTCTTTGCAGCGTGGTGACCTGTGAGCCAGTGTCCAGTAAGGCGGGAATCAGGACTCCCTCTATGTGGATGAAGATCACTGGACACTGCCCAACATAGCGGGGTATGCTTTCTGGAGTTGATGGACCTGGTGGCCTTCCTCCCGAGGGGCGGTCCATTGCCTCGGGGGGTTTGTCGTTTAACTGACGGCATTCTCTCTCAACATGGCCAGCTCTTTGGCACCTGCGGCAAATGGGTCTTCCCTTAGCATCAAACTTGTCAATAGAGAGCCTACCCAGATTCTGGTAAGTTAACGTTCTTCTAACAGGTCTATCACGGAACCTGTTACTGGTGTACCGGTGGCTTTTCTCTTGGTGCTGCTTCAGATCTTCCAAGCTCTGACACACTTTAGTGAGGCTTTTGGTCAAAACAGTAACTTGTTCTCTCAGTTCAGCAACTGAATCTGGCTCTGGCTTGGGGGCTGAAGGAGCAATGGCAGCTTGGCTTCCCAATGTAACTCGGTAGTCAGCGGGAAGCTCATGGGGTGTCTCTATTGAATAGGGACAAACTTTAGTTGGAGTCGATGCAGCTTCAGTCCGCAGGATCCTTATGACTAGTTCTTTAAAGTCCAGGAAAGTACAGCCTGTATTCTGGGAGGCCAACATTCTGAGCTGGCTTTTTAGGGCTTCAGATCCAGCTCCCTCCACAAATTGCTCTCTTAAGGCCTTGTCAGCAGCTGCAGCCTCCATGGGTTCTACCTGCATAATTGCTTGCAGCGCCTCCTTCAGGGATAAAGCAAAATCTCTCAATGACTCACTAGGCTGCTGTTTTTTTCCAAAGAACCTCATCTTGATTTCTGACACAGTTCTCACTTCAAAAATGGCACGCAGACGGTCCAGAATTTGTTTAACTGTCTTTCTCTCAGTTCTGGGCCAGGATTTCACTTCTCTCAAAGCTGCAACCTCTAGCTGTCCAGTTAATATCTCAACCTTTTCTTCTGTGGAGAGAGGATACAAGCGAAACATGGACAACATCTTCTGTCTGAAATCTTTCAGTGAATGATTTTATCCCTGGTAGCGGGGGAGCCACGGTGCTCCAAAGTAGTAGGGCATTGTGATTGGCATCACCTGGGCAGCTGGGGGTAATCCACTGTTGCTGGGAGAAACTTCTTCCCCGTCGTCAGACATTTCTGCTATATTTGTGGCTCGTTGCCCTTAGCAACGCTGTGCGAATTTTTTTTTTTAACTCTTATCTGCTCACCGCGGTCTCTGGTTGTGGCGCGGTGACTTCCGCGGCTGTAGGACACTTCCACTCTCGCAGGGCTAAGTGGGAATAAATTATTTATCTTTATCAGCAGCGGTGACTATTGCGGCTCCGTCTGGGTAACTTTCAAGATGGAGGCACCCAGGGACTTCCGGTAGTTGCGGCTGGTGTTTTCCGTCCCCGGCACAACAAGAGGTAGGAACTTTGGTTCCGCTGTTCACGTGATGTTTCACTCCTGCTAGGCAGATTCTGGCTCTTCCCGCCAGGAAGTGGGCGGGCGGTTACTTGGCGGTTATTCTGGTCTCCGCTTTCCCGCTGTAACACTGTCGACTGGTTAACCCCTCGTGGGCTGGAACAAAATGCGGTCGTGACGCAGCAGACAAAAAATACAGTCTCTAATGCCACACTTTTTCCTTCATACAAACAGTGATATCTTCATGTAACAGTCTCGTAATGCACCCTGGAGGGGCCACAGTAAATTTCACACACAAAGTCTCTGAAATCACACTGCTGCTGCTTAAACACTGGGTTTTCCAAGATGGCTGATTAACCCCAGTTTTGCTAGTTGCAATTCTCTATGCAGCGATTTTTCAACAGCAATAAAGTCTCTTAGCAAATTTCTTTAGGAGGCACAGAGGTGATATGTTTATTATGAGCGTCCGGCGCCTGTGATCTCCTGTCATATGTGCTGGAACACGCCCTATAAAATACACTTTCAGTTTCCTTTCTCATAAATCCTGAAGCCATGGCATCCGCTGAACTGAGAGACGAGCTGCTCTGCTCCATCTGTCTGTGCATTTTTACAGATCCTGTAACCCTGAGATGTGGACACAACTTCTGCCGGGTCTGTATTGATCAGGTCCTGAATACACAGGACGGGTCTGGAGTTTATTGCTGTCCTGAATGTCGAGCAGAGTTTCAGGAGCGGCCTGCACTGCAGAGGAACATAAATCTACATAACGTAGCAGAACGTGTCCTGTCAACTCAGCCACGTCAGGAGGAGATCACCGGGATCTGCTGCACTTACTGTGTGGACTCTGCTGTACCTGCTGTTAAATCCTGTCTGATGTGTGAAGCTTCCCTGTGCGATAAACATCTGAGAGTTCACAGCAAGGCAGCAGAACATGTCCTAACTGAACCCAGCACTTCCCTGGAGAACAGAAAATGTCCCGTCCATAAGAAGATCCTGGAATATTACTGTACTGAGGACGCTGCTTGTATCTGTGTGTGCTGTAGTTTGGCCGGAGAACATCGGGGTCATCAGGTAGAGATGCTGGATGAGGCCGCTGAGAAGAAGAAGAAGAAACTGAAAGATGTTCTGCAGAAGCTGAGCACAAAGAGAGAGAAGATGGAGGAAAGAGTCCAGAGTCTGGAGGAGCGCAGGAGAAAAGCTCAAGAAAAAGCAGCGGGAGAAGAAGAGAAAGTCACTGCCCTGTTTATAGACATCAGAAGACGAGTGGACGACCTGGAGAAGAGGGTCCGGAGTGAGATCTCCAGGCAGGAAGAGCAGGCGTCACTGTCCGATGTTATCCAGAAGCTGGAAATAAAGAAGGACGAGCTGTCCAGGAAGATGAGGGACCTTGAGGAACTGTGTAACATGACTGATCCACTGACTGTCCTACAGGGACCAGACACCGGTGACTTGTATGGTCCTGAGGAGGGGGGAGGGGATGAGGACACCGGTGACTTGTATGGTCCTGAGGAGGGGGGAGGGGATGAGGACACGGGGGGACATGATCAGACATATGATGTAGATATGGATGTAATTACGGGGATGTTACACGCTGGTTTCTCTGATATAATGACGTATCTGCAGATCATCTCACCCGCAAAACCAAAAGAAATGAGGCCACGCCCCCACAGCGTCCAGTCTCCGCCCAGTCACCCACAAGTTTTGTCTTTATCAGGTACAGGATATGGGGGTGATGATGTAATAGTCAGGACTGGGGCTGTTGGGGGGAAGGTAATGGCTGCCGGAGAGGGGGTGATCTATGGGGAGGGTCCTGCAGACATATTACTGGATGTAAACACAGCTGCTAATAATATCCTTATATCAGACGACCGGAAAACTGCAACCAGGACAAATATAAAGGAGAATCGTCCAGAAACAGCGGAGAGATTCCAGGATAATGATCAGGTGATAAGCGGCAGGAGATTTTCCTCAGGGCGACATTACTGGGATGTGGAGATCAGTGGATCACATTGGTGGAGTGTGGGAATGTGTTACCCCAGTATAGACAGGAGGGGGCAGCAGTCACACATTGGAGATAATAACAAGTCCTGGTGTTTATGTAGAGAGCTGTGGTATAATAATCAGTATTCAGTGAGATATGACGGTAAAATGATCCCATTACCTCACCAGATCTCAAGAGATAGATTCAGGATATGTCTGGATTATGAGGCCGGGCAGCTGTCATTTTATGAGCTGTGTGACCCCATCAGACACTTACACAGCGTCACTACCACCTTCACCGAGCCCCTTCATGCTGCATTATTTGTATATAATGGTTGTATAAAGATATCGGGGGAGCAGCTGTGAGGAAACGTCATCGAAGGAGAAATCTGCCCAGAGACTGGTGACATCACAGGGAGCGGAATATGATTGGTGGATTATTCAACCTATAGGATACAGCAGTGGGAGGGGCCTCATTAACCCCTTAATGACCAAGCCATATTTTGGAGCTCTGGTGTGTCCGTCTTGATCGTAGAACAACTCCGTAATAGTTTTGCATTATCCAAGTAATTGTGACATTGTTTTATCATCACACGTCGTACTTTATTTAAGTGGTAAACGTAAACGATACAATTTGTGTAAAAATTCTATTTTTCTCTTATTTTGAACCGCTATATGTCACATATGTACATACATACTGTACACATGTTTCTGTTAAATATATATTTCCATCTCTTTACTCTATTTTGGTAGCACTTTTGACAAAAAAATATAATTTTTGAGCAATTTAGGAGGCTTGCAAATTGAATAATAGTTTTATACATTTTGAAGTACATTGTGTTTTTCTGCACCACGCCAAGTTTACAAAGACTCATAGGTGTCAGAATGATAGAAACCCCCATAAGTGACCCCATATTGAAAACTACACCCCTTCACGTATCAATTATTTTGACTATTTTGCCGTTTTTTGTTGGAATTCATGAAAAGTAGGTAAAAAACAATTAAATATCAGTTTTTTCCTCAAATGTCTTATTTTATAGTCAGATTTTTTTGTAAAGCGAACATGAGAATGAAGTGATTATTTAGACCCGACATTTATTTTGCAGGAAATAATGTAAATATAAATGTAAATTTATACAGAAATGATTGGAAACCGTGTCAGAAATGTAGAAAGTTATTTTTTTCACAGCTATGTGTCCTTTTTTTTTCTTGAAACTCTAGAAAAGTTCCCCTATGGCCTGCACTTTTATAGAGGAGAAAATAATTATCTAAAGCCGCTTGCGTCAGGTACACGGACAATTCTTTATACCAGATCCTTGGTTTTGTTTTCAGCTAGAGACAGGTCGGAGCGGAGGTTTATGGGAAGAGACAAAGACTATAATGAATTCATGAAATGAATAAATATATTCTTAAAAATAGTGATTTGTAACAAATAAATATTCATTTATGTGCAGTATAAGGCCTTTGTTTTTTAAAGGAACAGTAAACCTAAAAATGAATTATAGACCAAAGAGAAATTTGCCCACAGAGTTTGTCAGAACTTTTAGCAGCTACTGAAACAGCTTAGTAGATATTTTGCAGAGAACAATATTGGTGATTTTTTCCTGACCCATTTTTTGGGCTGCAGATGGATGACAGGTCGGGGTTAAACGAAATGGGCTGGATTTATTATTCTTGGTCTTATTTAGCAGACAGAGCAATAGAGGAGGGCTTTTATTGCAGCCAGTTGTCTTACAGATAGAATCAGGTCGGATCTGAGGTTTATGTGAAGAGACATTGGCTAATTTTTTGTTCATTATTCTGTTTTTTGTTTTTTTTCTAAACCTAGCAAGGAAGATTTACTAAGACTGGTGTTTAATACGCCAGTCATAATCTGAAGCCCACAGGAGTTAAAAGCAACTAATTTATCAAGAGGCGCTCTTCTCTTTATAAATTAGTCACAGCTTGTGCTGTCCGTGCACCAAAAAGTGAAACCTACGCCAGCTACGAGCTGGCAAAGATCTTTGCTATCATTTAGGCCAATTTCTGGCGTAAATCATAGTAAATTTGTTGGGTTGCATGTGGCCCCACCCCTTCCACGAAGCCATGCCCACTTTTTTAAAGGTGGAAACCAGTTAAAAATAGAATGTGCGCCATAGTTTGAAACTTTTTAACACCACTAAAAAGGGATAAACCTTTCAATAAATTCCCCCAATTGTTCCTTTCTGCAAAAATCAGGAGAAAATTCAAAAAAGAGAAATGTGAGTTGTTTCTTTAGACTTTCCTTTTTTTAGGATCCGTTCCTGGATAAATATAAACATGACACTCAGAAAATACAGTCAGATATATATTGGATACTGTGGTCAGATAAATAGTGTATACAGCAGTCAGATATATTTTGGATACTTTGGTCAGATAAATAGTGTATATAACAGTCAGATACCCACAGAGTGTAGGAGCTGCACCGTAGCATGCAATATGGGTGCTATCCTCAGGGGAAACTTGACGTGAGACCCCAAATACGCACAGACACAATCCAGAAAAAGAGGCAGCACTCCAGTGTTATAAAAATCCAAAATTATTATTCACCCAACATATAGGCAACGTTTCACCTTCCCATTGAAGGCATTTTCAAGCTTGAAATAGTCAACTACAGTATGTAAGTCGTGTACTTACCAGTAGTACCGGGGGGCAACACAGGGACCATGACCAGTCTGTGGCTCGGGAGTTCGGCTGCCGAGCAGAGAATCGTCTTGGGTGTCATGGCAACGGCCGCTCTGCCGACAGCCACGATGCATGCGCTCCGGCGGTGAAGCAGGGCGAAGTCCCGCGATGCGAGGTTGGAGGAGGGGATGCCGACACGTGGACGGAGGAGGAAGAAAAACTGGAAGTGCGGGGGAGGAGTGAAGCAGGCGGAACTCCAGGAGAGGGGCGCGAAAGTGAGAAGGGGAGGGAAGGAGGAGAGTGACGTGCAGGAGGGAGAGAGACCAAGGGGAACCGGTGCCCGGACGAACGCCAAGGGGGAGGCCCACAGCTTGGCTGCCTGATACAGCAGGGCACGAGACTGCTGGACGAGTGTACTTCTGGAGCAGCATCAGAGGAGGGATCGTGGCAGCATCAGAGATCAGTATGAGTGGACGTGCCTCCCTGCAGCAGTGCCAAAAGCAGAGGTTGTTGCAGCCGCAGAGGACTGACCGAAGCAGGAGCGGATTGTGCAATCAGCATCCGCTACAGGAATCGGTCACAGACCGTAAATTCCCTGACGAGGACCCTAGGTCCCTCCCCAGAGACAGTACCAGTACCCTCCAAGAGAAGTGACGTCCCTCGTTCATCCTGGTCACAGTGTGCATAGAAGACTAGTCCTGAAATCCACAGATGACTTAGCCTGAACTAGGCCCAAGAACAGTCTCACTACCTCATTAACCGTGCCAGTGTCCCTGCGTGTACTTCAGAGTGTATAACTTCTGTAATCACATCCTGTAATAATTGCTTTGAACTGTTATTGGCAAATATTGTTGGATCAGGAGCAGACAGAAGGAACGGTAGGGTTGACAGGACTTTATTGGACTATTACCTGGACTTTGTGCAAACATTAGTGTCAACCTCACCTGTGCAGTAGCGTCCTAGGTGCCGACTGAGGAGAGAGAGGGTTTGTCACGAAAGGTAGCGGATAGCTCCGCAAGGACCCGTGGCGGTGCCAGTAGGTACAGGTAGTCCACTGATTCCCACGAAGCGACCCCCGGGACCGAGAGTGTGACTCTTACCCGAGGGTAGGCTGTCAGTAGTGGGTAGCTCCCACCGTGACTGACAGCGGCATGCTCGCTGCCAAGCTTGGCAACGTGGGTTCAGGCACGACCTCTCTCCTGGGGGATTTCCAGCGGGATCGAAGTCCCCAACCTCAGGATACCTGTCTGCTCCATAGAAGAGAATTTCCTGTTACCTGTTCATTACAGTAAAGAAGTTGAACAAAAGAAGTTGTGTCTCTTCCATTGCATCGCCGAGAGCGGTTATTCTCCCTACAAGTATTGCTTCCGTCAAAACAACAGAACCCTTGCACAACGGAGACAACCGTAAACCATTGGCACCGGATCAGTTACCATTGAAATCAATGGTGATGCAAACGGAAGCCTATGGTTTCCGTTTGTTCCAGTCAGGGTCCCATTCTGACAGGAAGCTCCGACGGAACGGCAGAACGGGACCTTGAAGAAGATGTGAACGAATCCTTATTTATCCCTTGTCTTTATTTATCATTATTATTATTATTGATGTTATGTTTATTATGAGGGTCCAGCGCCTGAGATCTCCTGTCATATGTGCTGGAACACGCCCTATAAAATACACTTTCAGTTTCCTTTCTCATAAATCCTGAAGCCATGGCGTCCGCTGACCTGAGAGACGAGCTGCTCTGCTCCATCTGTCTGAGCATTTTTACAGATCCTGTAACCCTGAGATGTGGACACAACTTCTGCCGGGTCTGTATTGATCAGGTCCTGAATACACAGGACGGGTCTGGAGTTTATTCCTGTCCTGAATGTAGAGCAGAGTTTCAGGAGCGGCCTGCACTGCAGAGGAACATAAATCTACATAATGTAGCAGAACATTTCCTGCGTACTCAGCCACGTCAGGAGGAGATCACCGGGATCTACTGCACTTACTGTGTGGACTCTGCTGTGCCTGCTGTTAAATCCTGTCTGATGTGTGAGGCTTCTCTGTGCGATAAACATCTCAGAGTTCACAGCAAGGCAGCAGAACACATCCTAACTGAACCCAGCACTTCCCTGGAGAACAGAAAATGTCCCGTCCATAAGAAGATCCTGGAATATTACTGCATTGAGGACGCTGCTTGTATCTGTGTGTCCTGTAGTTTGGCCGGAGAACATCGGGGTCATCAGGTAGAGATGCTGGATGAGGCCGCTGAGAAGAAGAAGAAGAAACTGAAAGATGTTCTGCAGAAACTGAGCACAAAGAGAGAGAAGACGGAGGAAAGAGTCCAGAGTCTGGAGGAGCGCAGGAGAAAAGCTCAAGAAAAAGCAGCGGGAGAAGAAGAGAAAGTCACCGCCCTGTTTATAGACATCAGGAGACGGGTGGACGACCTGGAGAGGAGGGTCCGGAGTGAGATCTCCAGGCAGGAAGAGCAGGAGTCACTGTCACTGTCCGATGTGATCCAGAAGCTGGAAATAGAGAAGGACGAGCTGTCCAGGAAGATGAGGGACATTGAGGAGCTGTGTAACATGACTGATCCACTGACTGTCCTACAGGGACCAGACACAGGTGACTTGTATGGTCCTGAGGAGGGGGGAGGGGATGAGGACACAGGTAACTTGTGTGATCCTGAGGAGGGGGGAGGTGATGAGGACACGGGGGGACATGATCAGACACATGATATAGATGTGGATGTAATTACGGGGAAGTTACACGCAGGTTTCTCTGATATAATGACGTATCTGCAGACCATCTCACCCGCAAAACCAAAAGAAATGAGGCCACGCCCCAACAGCGTCCAGTCTCAGCGCAGTCACCCACAAGCTTTGTCCTTATCAGGTACAGGATATGGGGGTGATGATGTAATAGTCAGGACTGGGAGTATTGGGGGGAAGGTAACGGCTGCAGGAGAGTGGGGGATCTATGGTGAGGGTCCTGCAGACATATTACTGGATGTAAACACAGCTGCTAATAATATCCTTATATCAGACGACCTGAAAACTGCAACCAGGACATATATAAAGGAGAATCGTCCAGAAACAGCGGAGAGATTCCAGGATAATGATCAGGTGATAACCAGCAGAAGATTTTCCTCAGGGCGACATTACTGGGATGTGGAGATCAGTGGATCACATTGGTGGAGGGTGGGAATGTGTTACTCCAGTATAGACAGGAGGGGGCAGCAGTCATACATTGGATATAATAACAAGTCCTGGTGTTTATGTGGAGGGCAGTGGTATAATAATCAGTATTCAGTGAGACATGACGGTAAAATGATCCCATTACCTCACCAGATCTCCAGAGATAGATTCAGGATATGTCTGGATTATGAGGCCGGGCAACTGTCCTTTTATGAGCTGTGTGACCCCATCAGGCACTTGCACAGCATCACCGCCACCTTCACCGAGCCCCTTCATGCTGCATTATTTGTATATAATGGTTGTATAAAGATATCGGGGGAGCAGCTGTGAGGAAACGTCATCGAAGGAGAAATCTGCTGTTAGAAGAATTTTCCATACTTATCAATAATGATTCAAGTTTTCATCCCAATAAGAGTTTTATTCTCATCGATGAGGAGACAAGTCGAAATCAGCAGTTGTCTGCCTTCATTACATAAGCATAGGTTTATATACACATATACCAACTGAAAACCGTTTGTGGCTTTCCTGTCATATGAAATGTTACACTTCAGAATGAGATTAGGCCACGTTGGACTTCCTCTGGAGATTGCAATCTTTATTAAGAAGTCCAACCGCCTCATACACTTAAGAATATAACATATTTAACCCTTTGTCAACTAAAGCATTTTCTGAGAACCCTGCATGCACATTTAATATCTATTACATGAAGTAACAATAAATTTAAAATAAAACTTGTCTAACATTCCCTCCTCTTATAAATTTATGTAGACATGTTCTGTAAGATTATCCAGGACAGGTTCTCTTCTTTTGAATCTCTTGGCACATTGTCTTTGTTACTGAGGTCTCAATTAATCTTTGGATCAATCCTCTTATGCAGAGTGTCGCATCGACAAACAGTCAATATACTGGCCACAACGGCAATGGTCATGAGTACAGATGTTACCAGGCCAGTCCATTTTCCAAACTACCCCTCACTCCATGAGGTGAAGATGTCATTTATTCTGGAGTTTTCCTGCAAGCTCTTCGGACAGTGAATTGAGTCCTTCCATTGCCTTGGTAATACTGCCATCAGGAGCTGTATTATTGGGAATAAAAGTACAACAGAAGATACAAACATTTTGCAGACACCCCCTTTCTCTGCTAGTAACATAACCAGGGTTATTCTATTTTGCCATGTCATTAAAGATATAGGTCCCAACTGATCTGCAATGCCCTTTATTGCATCTCTGGTAAAATTAACAAATCTTTGTTGATTGTAATAAATATAATTAATCCAGTCGACATTCTTATTTATCGTAGACCACCAGAAAAGTACAGACTCGCAGCCTGATGCAATCTGATTTTGGGCCTTAAACTCATTTGGCCCCCTTTGGGGTACTCCTATTTTCTAAGTATATTCTATGGTCAAAGGAACTTTCATGGATAGACCGCTTATAGCGATTCAGATAGTCTCCAGGGCGTTTTCTCATTCTCTGAAACTCAGGTGTTAAAAACAAGTGGAATGGCATCAGAAGCTGAACCAGAGTACAGCTTCCCTGCCACTTGGCCTTCCTTTCTCCACATAGCCACCAGAGATCAGTCCTTGCCTTTGTCTGGTAGGTAAACTAATTAGAGGAGTAATTACCATTATCGGTCACAAAATTGTTCAGCGAGGTTCCCTACTTTCTTACCTTGCCCATTCCTCAGAAAGCAGGTGTAGTTGCCTGGGTAAGCCACTACTAAGGGAGGGATTTCATCTCTCCCCACAGGTGGGTACAATAAAGAGAATGTCTTACATAATTTATCACCTGGATTATATGATGCATTATATAAAGATAACACGCATTGCAGACATTGTGGGTTCTCCTTATCTGATAGCCTGAAAGATATAGTAGCCGGATATGGTCTGGCTTTTGCACAAGCGATACAGTTAGTTCTATTATTTTGGATTGCAGTGTATCTCATCCAGACTAACCATTCATGTTTATCACTGTAACCTGTTTCTAATGTCAATTTATCTTCATAAGTGAAGTTGGCCAGATAAACTTTAGAGGGTAGGTCTATCTTTGGAACTAAAAAACTTTCAGTTGCAAGAAATGCCCTATAGGCCAGTACCTGAAACATCAATTCCTATATCATATAGTCCCTTATCCTTTTTATTAGGGTATTTACATAGATAGTACAAATGTATTTATCTGAATATGCTAGTTTGTGGGATGTGTTTCTATCCTTGCCTTGATCTATAACACAGCGCGGAAATCTATTTCATACATTGCAGTCTCACCTTCAGTGAAATTAAAATATTTAACTCTCCAAGCTAAGTCTTTAAGAAATCATACTCTGACCCTGTGTCCCAGGGATCCCATACCTTTGGTTGACACACCTTGGACCCCCATAGAATACCTAGAATAACTAATAACATTTTGCCCTGTCTCCTCCCAGGCTCTGGATGTTTTCTTCGCTGAAGTTTGAGACCAGTCACTTCTAACAAATGACCACCCTTTGTAATCAGTCTTTTATAGCCTAGGAGGATAGTGGCAATTCCCTAACTACCTTACAGTGTGATAAGTCTATCCAAGAGCTACGTTCAGCTATCTGTACGGCCGTAGGTGTGGTAAGCAGAACCTGATATGATCTTTTTCAACAAAAATAATATCCAATTTCTTGGCTTCACAGGTTCAGGTTCAGGTATAGGTACACCTGGAATACAATTAGAGATAGAAACTTCCTTGTTGGTTAGCATTTTTGCCATAAATTCAACAAGTGTAAAATCAAACTCTTCACCCACCCTAGAGAATGGATGTAACTGTGGTATTACAAATAGTCTACCCATTTGGTGAATACATCAATAATCACTAAACAATATTTCTTCCCTTTGGGTTTCGCATAAGAACTAATGTCAAAAATAACTATTTTAATAACATGCGAAATCAGCATTAATATACTTGTCTTAAAGAAACAATATCTTTCTTATTCACTACATAAGAACAAGATGGGGTCTCCAGACAAGATGACTGCTGCACAAAATAAATTAATCTAAACATTATTTTAATCACTTTCATTTTTCCCACCTTTTGTTTATTTTAGGACATTTTGTACCCAAGCCAGGTACTTAAAATAGGGCTTATCCCCCTTACGGACTTTATTTTCTTAGCTTGCTCTGCGTTCATACTTGTCCTGCATAATGCCAAAAAAGGTCTATACAGTGGCAACAGGCTAGGCCAACTACTTGGCAAATGCCAAGGGAGCAGTGTGCAATCTGTCGGCCACTTTCTCTATATTATGAGCATTCTTTACGCTAAACCTACTAATATTGGCAATAATCCAAATTTCTCCTCCACGGTATATATTGGACATAATTGTCGCACAGTCACTTACTGTCCTAATGGGACTTTTACCCCTGCAGATATAACAGGTTATGGGCAGCATCTTCCTCAAACCTAAAGACACCCAGGTCACATGACCTCTGGGCTCTCATTGCTGCCATGTACTTCTTACTTATGAGTGACAACAACCAGTGACCTTCACCTCATACCTCAAGTTGTTATTCACAATACCGTGACATATTTACATACATTATAATTATAAACCTCAGACAATATAAACAATAGGGTCTCAACTAAGAAAATAATACTATCACCAATCTCATGCTATCACCCCTCAGGTTTGGGTCTCATCAGTTCATTGACAAGTCTTGTACATCAAATCAAACAAACACCTTTATAAGAAAAACTTCTCTGTCCCTCTGGACAGGGCACATAGATAATATGTAGTTACTGGGTACATTTTATGTCACACTTGTTGTTACCCTTTTCAGCAGGATTTGTACCTTGATCTGAGCTGATTATCTATAACATCTTCTACTCACAGAAATATTCACATATACCATACGTTTTATCTGACAAGTGTCTCAAACCAAATTTCTTCTTGCATACTCTGAGATTCAAATTAACACCCTTATACATATTCCAAATATCTTAGGAAGCAAAAACAACTTCAATGAAATCCATACAAATGTGTTAGAATGGATATTGTGGATTTGGGAACTGTTCTCTTTTTGGTCTTACATTCCCCTGTGAATTATATTTGGCGCATGTTAAACTAGTTAAACGAAAAAATTTTTTTAGAGTAGTTAGTAAAGCCATATGCCGTGAACACTTTATATATGATCTCTACCATCCCCCCTGTTGAGACATGGCTTGTCCCATGGCTCAATATAACTGCACATCTGAATAAGTTGCTGGGTAGGATGTATTTGTTCTTACAAGATCCATCTACAAACAGTATGAGATCACTATCTAGTAGTGGAATGTCTTTAAGATCTGATCTTGGTAACACTCTTTCTGCTATGGAGGATCGGCAATCATGTGGTGCACCATCCTCCGCAGTAGACATCAAGGTCGAAAAATTTAAAGTGGTACATCTTTCTATCATAAATAACACTAATGTGAAGCTCTTATAGCTTCTGCGGCGGCTACAACTGATTGAAAACAGGGAGGTAAGGCTCTAGCTACTGGGTCGAGTTTTGATGAGTAGTAATCTAGAGGTCTATCTTTTCCCCCACACTCCTGTGTTAGCACTGAAGTCATGTATCCATTTTTACAATCTATTGTGGATTTGAAAAAAAATCTTTGTTGTTTTTTTTTTTTTTTAATAATCAGTTAGTCCAAGCACTGAAGAGCCTACAAGAACCTGTTTTATCTGAAAAAAAAAATGCCTCTTCATAAATCAAAGACATCAATGGTCCTGTAATATCAGCATATCCAACTCCTGTAGAAGTTAGTCATACCCAAAAAGGACATCATTTGTCTTTTTGTCAGAGGTTTCGGTGCTTGGAGTATCACTGGCTTTCTTCCTTCATCTAGATGTTTACCTTCATGGATAATATGGTGTATGGAATGCCTTTGTGATGCCGAGGCTAGTAAGTATATGCCCTAATACTTCTCCTATGAAGTGGGTTCTTCTGTCACTCTCGATTACTTCAGGACCCCATATCAGCATACTACTTCACTGAGTATTTTCCTAGCAGTGTTTTTAGCTATGTTTTTTGGTTACTGGCCATGCCTCAGGCCAATTTGAAAACATTTCAATAGATACAAGGACATATTCATATACACTCACCTCGGGTAGCTGTATGTAGTCCACCTGCAGTCGCTGGAAGAGGTAATCAAGGCAAGGCGTGTGCTTACTGGGTGTTTTTATCATTTTACCGGGGTTGTGTCTGACGCATGTCAGGCCGCCCTCTACATGTTGAGCAGCTGCGTTCTGAAATCCAGGTGCAAACCAGTGTTGTATTGGTTTGCCTGCTGCAGTCAGAAAGCCTCTTACTCGCCGTATTGTGTCATAATCGTGTGAGACTCCAAAGGTGTACCTCGAGTCTATATAGACGTTCACCCTTTTACCTGTGCCCAACTTACATGCTTCTGCGAGTGCCATGAGTTCTGCATCCTGGGCAGAGCTGCTGGAGGGCAGTGACTTTTTCAGCACTGTCTTACCTTCCTGGACTACTGCATACCCAGTGGTGAAATGTCCTGTCTGCTCATTCCAGTATCTGGATCCGTCTACAAAATACTGAACATCATAGTTAGTCAAAGGTTCATCAGTGACACCTGGTAACCCTTGGGCGTCAAGTTACATTAAACTGTGACAATCAGACTCATGTTCCATATCAAACAAGACATTGTCATTTGCAAATTCGTACATTAAGGAAACTGTATTTATAACTTTAAAATCTGATTTTATATAGCTAACTTAATTAATTAAAAAGTCAGTCTATTTACACAATCTTGTACTTTAGTTCAATGTTCTAGGACTTTTTACACACTAATTTTACATATAATAATAATAATAATTTGAAATTCAATTAATTCAGTTCTTAATCTGGATTGAGAAAAACATCTCACCTCAAACAGTACACAATTTCATTTCCTCCTCAGACTAGTCTGCAACAAACACCCTGTATAGACGTCTACATCATACTTCTTGTTATCATCCACCTTACTCATTGCAATGTACCTATCTGTATTACTCTTTATCACTACTACAGTCACTATTATTGAATGCTATTATTTTATGCACATGCTATACATATCAACATTTATTGACACACTCTTCTATAGTTCTGCTTTTCCAATCATTTCATGGTCTTTCAACCAGCCAGCATTTTGTTCTATGAAAGTTTTTCATCTTGAACTATATAAACAACCTTCTTTAACATTCCTTATCATTTTAACATTCTGTCAACCTTCTACCTTGTTCCCCTTTGTGAGATTCTTCCAACCGTCGTCTTACACAATCAAAACCACACTTCTCTTTTTCCTTCACTAAATTATAACATTCAATTACCCTCAAAGTCCTTTTAAATCCAAATTTGCCACACCCTTATCATCATCATCATTTTACATTCACCACATCTAATTTGTGCATATACTTAACATCCCCTTCTAAAGGAATATTTAATACTTTTTAACACAAACAACCACATCCTGAAACTGTCCCTGATACGTTACACATGTTACGAGCAGTGTCCTTTTGAAAGTAAATCTAATTTAGCAATTTTAGTATATGTCGATCTCTCTATTTAATGGACACCTAAATAGTTTATTTTCTTTTTTTTCTAGAATAGGCGTCTTACGAGCACTTTTTATATTAAAAGATTTGATTAACTTTGTATCCTATATCAATTATTTTGACTATTCTCCAACCTTCAGTAGAAATAGCCACATTAATCCAAACATACAATCAGAATAAAACATTCTAAAACAATCTGGTGTGCCTTTGTTCTTTTCTAATATTTTCAATAGATGTTAATCCATCTTTTTGCTACGTGACAATTTGACTTACTAATATTAATTTATCCCTTTATTCTATTTGTTCTTGGTTCTATGATCTGACTCTAATTTGATCTCATTCAAAGAGTCTTGTAGAATTTTGATGGTCAGTTGGGAATATTGAATAACAGTGTTCGCTGCACCAAAACGTTATTCTCCCTGGACTGTAGGACTCGCTGCACTCTACACGCCTAGAGCTGCTTACGAAAACACAGTCCCAAGACAGTAATGTCGCTCACCCAAGGTGACCACGACACGAAAATGTGAAACACTGTCTCAACTCTCACTTTTATCACATTTAGACAAGACACATGATTAACGATTAACAAACAGACAAATTCGATATGAATAACAAAACCTACTATCATATTCTATATTTCTGTATACCTTGTATATCTTGACCACAAGGTATTTTCACCAAAGTTTCACAGTACACACACAAAACACAACAATATTTACAAGTATTATGCTGATCAGTCATATACTTCATGTTCCTGGGTGTTTTAACAGTATTTTTCCTACTGATTTGTCCCTGTAACAATTTTACAAAGGACCATTCCTAATCGGACTCCCTTATACACACAGGGTTTTATTTATTTAACCCTCATACATTCATTCTTCACAGTCAAGGAGTCTCATATATGTTTCATCTAGAACAACCATTTCTTTCAACTGCACCAAAGAAATACTTGATTACCTTAAAACTTCTGGTGTCAGGGGCGTCCAGAGACAATAAGAGGCTGGTCAGACCAGCGGCAGATGTCCTGGATGAGTCTTTACACCACAGTTTGAAAGTCTTTATCTTTCTTTAACTTTGGATTTAGTTTATCTCAATCATTCAATACTTTTAGTCACGATCTTAAACTTTATAAAACAAATAATCCTAATACTCTAACAAATAATTCTAATACTCTATAAGAAACAATCATAATACTCTATAAGAAATAGTCATAATCCTTAATCTATAGGAGATCCTCCAAATCTCCAAGTACTTTATCTTTTACGTGCTGCACGGAGTTATTTATTACCTGTAGCCTTCTCACATAGGCTATGGACTACTAACCTCGAGAACCACTATTCCCAGGTTTTTATATTAAAGGAACAGTGTCATCACAAATAATTTTTTTATATGTTAAAGATGTTAGTGCCTTAATATAAACGTTTATTTACATTTGTGTGTTTGTGTTTTACTGTTTCTTATTTTCACACTTTTTCTTCCCTATGGGGGCTGCCATTTTTTGTTCCATTTCTGTGTGTGTCGATTAACGACACACACAGACATGGAATACGGCAGCCACAGTCCCAGAGGGACTGCGAACGGCTCCCGTCCCATTGACTGCCGTGTACGGCGTCTGTGTGGGAACTGCGCATGCGCCGCTCCCACACAGTCCTATTCGAAATTGGCGCCGTCCGGCGCCATTTTCCTGTGGACCGGAAGTCGCGGCTGGACAGTAATATTACTACTTCCGGTCGCGGCTTCCGGACAAGTGCACATGGAACAGCGGCAGCAAAGGGAGCGGACGGGCCGCGGCGGCAGGAGCAGGTAAGCGATTTCAATGTATGTTAGTGTTTGTGTGTGTTTACTACTGCATGTAAACCTACTACACTGTGGGTTACCTCAAAAAATGGCGACACACAGTGTAGGAGGTTAAACCTTTCAAACCCCTCGTTTATCCCGGCACTAGCCAGGATAAAGGAGGGGGGGATGCTGAGAGCTCACTAGAGCGATAGCTTTTAACCCAATGTTGCAATGCTGCAATTTTGGGAACTAGCTCCAAACAGCTCCATCTAGTGACCAAAAATGGGTAGTATTATAAATTTGAAAAAATTTATAATATTTCCTGACTCGCGAAAAAAATAAAAAAAATTTGAACAATGTTTAATCACCCACACACTAAATGTTTAAATTTTAAAAAAAAAACATGTTTTTGGGGCGACACCATGCCTTTAAGACCTCTGCTTAATATAACTAAGACCCAGTCTTAGTACCTAAGTTCCAACTCAGGTTTTTTACGTTATCTTTTTTTTTTTGTTTTTTTATCTCATAACCTTATAACATCTAAATATGAAAAATAATAAAAACACATATATACAAAATTATATTACCGTTATTCAGATGAAAACTCGAATCCTCAATTCTCCTTACTATGTTCTTTTAAAAACCGTCATTCCACACCTCGTCCCTCCGTCTGACTGGCCTCTTTTTAACGGTGATTTAACCGGAGGTCTTTGAATTAAGTGAGTATTTTGATGACTCACCCCGTGCACGGTGTACAGTCCTCGGGTGGACGAGGGTCTGGAAATATTGGTTTCCAGCTCGAAGGAACAAGATGTTAGAAGAATTTTCCATACTTATCAATAATGATTCAAGTTTTCATCCCAATAAGAGTTTTATTCTCATCGATGAGGAGACAAGTCGAAATCAGCAGTTGTCTGCCTTCATTACATAAGCATAGGTTTATATACACATATACCAACTGAAAACCGTTTGTGGCTTTCCTGTCATATGAAATGTTACACTTCAGAATGAGATTAGGCCACGTTGGACTTCCTCTGGAGATTGCAATCTTTATTAAGAAGTCCAACCGCCTCATACACTTAAGAATATAACATATTTAACCCTTTGTCAACTAAAGCATTTTCTGAGAACCCTGCATGCACATTTAATATCTATTACATGAAGTAACAATAAATTTAAAATAAAACTTGTCTAACATCTGCCCAGAGACTGGTGACATCACAGGGAGCGGAATATGATTGGTGGAGCATTCAACCTGTAGGATACAGCAGTGGGAGGGGCCTCATTAACCCCTTAATGACCAAGCCATATTTTGGCGCTCTGGTGTGTCCGTCTTGATCGTAGAACAACTCCGGAATAGTTTTGCATTATCCAAGTAATTGTGACATTGTTTTATCATCACACGTCGTACTTTATTTAGGTGGTAAAAGTAAACGATACAATTTGTGTAAAAATTCTATTTTTCTCTTATTTTGAACCGCTATATGTCACATATATACATACATACTGTACACATGTTTCTGTTAAATATATATTTCCATCTCTTTACTCTATTTTGGTAGCACTTTTGAAAAAAAATTTAGGAGGCTTGCAAATTGAATAATAGTTTTATACATTTTAAAGTACATTGTGTTTTTCTGCACCACGCCAAGTTTACAAAGACTCATAGGTGTCAGAATGATAGAAACCCCCATAAGTGACCCCATATTGAAAACTACACCCCTTCACGTATCAATTATTTTGACTATTTTGCCGTTTTTTGTTGGAATTCATGAAAAGTAGGTAAAAAAAAATTAAATATCAGTTTTTTCCTCAAATGTCTTATTTTATAGTCAGATTTTTTTGTAAAGCGAACATGAGAATGAAGTGATTATTTAGACCCGACATTTATTTTGCAGGAAATAATGTAAATATAAATGTACATTTATACAGAAATGATTGGAAACCGTGTCAGAAATTTAGAAAGTTATTTTTTTCACAGCTATGTGTCCTTTTTTTTTCTTGAAACTCTAGAAAAGTTCCCCTATGGCCTGCACTTTTATAGAGGAGAAAATAATTATCTAAAGCCGCTTGCGTCAGGTACACGGACAATTCTTTATACCAGATCCTTGGTTTTCTTTTCAGCTAGAGACAGGTCGGAGCGGAGGTTTATGGGAAGAGACAATGACTATAATGAATTCATGAAATGAATAAATATATTCTTAAAAATAGTGATTTGTAACAAATAAATATTCATTTATGTGCAGTATAAGGCCTTTGTTTTTTAAAGGAACAGTAAACCTAAAAATGAATGATAGACCAAAGAGAAATTTACCCACAGAGTTTGTCAGAACTTTTAGCAGCTACTGAAACAGCTTAGTAGATATTTTGCAGAGAACAATATTGGTGATTTTTTCCTGACCCATTTTTTGGGCTGCAGATGGATGACAGGTCGGGGTTAAACGAAATGGGCTGGATTTATTATTCTTGGTCTTATTTAGCAGACAGAGCAATAGAGGAGGGCTTTTACTGCAGCCAGTTGTCTTACAGATAGAATCAGGTCGGATCTGAGGTTTATGTGAAGAGACATTGGCTAATTTTTTGTTCATTATTCTGTTTTTTGTTTTTTTTCTAAACCTAGCAAGGAAGATTTACTAAGACTGGTGTTTAATACGCCAGTCATAATCTGAAGCCCACAGGAGTTAAAAGCAACTAATTTATCAAGAGGCGCTCTTCTCTTTATAAATTAGTCACAGCTTGTGCTGTCCGTGCACCAAAAAGTGAAACCTACGCCAGCTACGAGCTGGCAAAGATCTTCGCTATCATTTAGGCCAATTTCTGGCGTAAATCATAGTAAATTTGTTGGGTTGCATGTGGCCCCACCCCTTCCACGAAGCCATGCCCACTTTTTTAAAGGTGGAAACCAGTTAAAAATAGAATGTGCGCCATAGTTTGAAACTTTTTAACACCACTAAAAAGGGATAAACCTTTCAATAAATTCCCCCAATTATTCCTTTCTGCAAAAATCAGGAGAAAATTCAAAAAAGAGAAATGTGAGTTGTTTCTTTAGACTTTCCTTTTTTTAGGATCCGTTCCTGGATAAATATAAACATGACACTCAGAAAATACAGTCAGATATATATTGGATACTGTGGTCAGATAAATAGTGTATACAGCAGTCAGATATATTTTGGATACTTTGGTCAGATAAATAGTGTATATAACAGTCAGATACCCACAGAGTGTAGGAGCTGCACCGTAGCATGCAATATGGCTGCTATCCTCAGGGGAAACTTGACGTGAGACCCCAAATACACACAGCCACAATCCAGAAAAAGAGGCAGCACTCCAGTGTTATAAAAATGCACAATTTTTATTCACCCAACATATAGGCAACGTTTCACCTTCCCATTGAAGGCATTTTCAAGCTTGAAATAGTCAACTACAGTATGTAAGTCGTGTACTTACCAGTAGTACCGGGGGGCAACACAGGGACAAGGACCGGTCTGTGGCTCGGGAGTTTGGCTCCCGAGCAGAGAAGCGTCTTGGGCGTCATGGCAACGGCCTCTCTGCCGACAGCCACGATGCATGCGCTCCGGCGGTGAAGCAGGGCGAAGTCCCGCGATGCGAGGTTGGAGGAGGGGATGCCGACACGTGGACGGAGGAGGAAGAAAAACTGGAAGTGCGGGGGAGGAGTGAAGCAGGCGGAAGTCCAGGAGAGCGGCGCGAAAGTGAGAAGGGGAGGGAAGGAGGAGAGTGACGTGCAGGAGGGAGAGAGAGACCAAGGGGAACCGGTGCCCGGACGAACGCCAAGGGGGAGGCCCACAGCTTGGCTGCCTGATACAGCAGGGCAGGAGACTGCTGGACGAGTGTACTTCTGGAGCAGCATCAGAGGAGGGATCGTGGCAGCATCAGAGGACAGTATGAGTGGTACGTGCCTCCCTGCAGCAGTGCCAAAAGCAGAGGTTGTTGCAGCCGCAGAGGACTGACCGAAGCAGGAGCGGATTGTGCCATCAGCATCCGCTACAGGTACCGGTCACAGACCGTAAATTCCCTGACGAGGACCCTAGGTCCCTCCCCAGAGACAGTACCAGTACCCATATTACAGCCAGTGACCCTCCAAGAGAAGTGACGTCCCTCGTTCATCCTGGTCACAGTGTGCATAGAAGACTAGTCCTGAAATCCACAGATGACTTAGCTTGAACTAGGCCCAAGAACAGTCTCACTACCTCATTAACCGTGCCAGTGTCCCTGCGTGTACTCCAGAGTGTATAACTTCTGTAATCACATCCTGTAATAATTGCTTTGAACTGTTATTGGCGAATGTTGTTGGATCAGGAGCAGACAGAAGGAACGGTCGGGTTGACGGGACTTTATTGGATTATTAACTGGACTTTGTGCAAACTTTAGTGTCAACCTCACCTGTGCAGCTGCGTCCTAGGTGGTCCAACGTTCGGACCGCAGACTGAGGAGAGAGAGGGTTTGTCACGAAAGGTAGCGGATAGCTCCGCAAGGACCCATGGCGGTGCCAGTAGGTACAGGTAGTCCACTGATTCCCATGACGCGACTCCCGGGTCCGACAGTGTGACTCTTACCCGAGGGTAGGCTGACAGTAGTGGGTAGCTCCCACCGTGACTGACAACGGCATGCTCGCTGCCAAGCTTGGCAACGTGGGTTCAGCAACGACCTCTCTCCGGGGGGATTTGCAGCGGGATCGAAGTCCCCAACCTCAGGATTCCTGTCTGCTCCATAGAAGAGAATTTCCTGTTACCTGTTCATTACAGTAAAGAAGTTGAACAAAAGAAGTTGTGTCTCTTCCATTGCATCGCCGAGAGCGGTTATTCTCCCTACAAGTATTGCTTGTGTCAAAACAACAGAACCCTTGCACAACGGAGACAAACGGAAACCATTGGCACCGGATCAGTTACCATTTAAATCAATGGTGATGATTCCCAAGCCGGGGAAAGATCCCTCTCAATGCGCAAGTTACAGGCCAATTTCCCTTCTTAATGCAGACGTCAAACTCTTTGCAAAGATTTTGGCAGTGCGTTTGGCCCCATTACTCAGTGGTGTCATACATCTTGATCAGGCAGGGTTCATGTTTGGCAGAGAGGCCCGTGATAATACCACGAAGGCAATCAATCTCATTCATAAGGCTAAACTATCTCGAGTTCCGCTTATGCTGTTGTCAACAGATGCTGAAAAAGCCTTTGACAGAGTCAATTGGACGTATATGGAGGAAACTCTTCTCCGACTTGGCCTTGGTCCACAAATGATGGGATGGATAATGTCTTTATACTCTTGCCCGTCTGCGAGGGTACATGTGAATGGGATCCTTTCGGAAGAATTCAACATCCACAACGGGACCCGCCAGGGTTGCCCCTTATCCCCCTTGATTTTTATCCTGACTTTGGAACCATTCCTATGGCATATCAGAGCGAACCCGGACATTAAGGGCCTAGAAGTGGGAGCTCGGGTCGACAAGGTTGCAGTGTACGCAGATGACTTGTTGTTTTTCCTGACCAACCCGACTATCTCCCGAATCTGATGCAGGAATTTCGTGGCTTTTACAGTTTATCCAATTTTAAAATAAACTTTTCCAAATCCGAGGCCATGAATGTCTCCATCCCCTCCTCCCTTCTACACACATTGGAACAATCCTTTAGCTTTAAATGGAACTCGAAGGCACTCAAGTACTTGGGAGTGCGCATTCCGGCGGATATTAAGGAGCTTTTTAACTTGAACTTCCCAGTGTTTCTTACCGAAGTGAAAACGGATTGTGCCAGATGGATGGGGGGCACATTCACGTGGATGAGTCGCTGCACTATTTTTAAAATGAATATTCTTTCCCGACTACTTTACTTATTCCAAGCTCTGCCTATAGCAATTCCACCCTCGTTCTTCAAAGCAGTCAACTCTTTACAAATTTCCTTTGTCTGGAATGGTAAGCCTCCACGCCTTAGTCGAGCGCTCTTGCGTCGGTCCCGGGAGACGGGGGGACTGGCACTTCCTGACATCCGATTGTAGCATAGCAACTCATCTAGCGCGCGTAGTGGATTGGTGTAGACACGCCCCCTCCAAGTCATGGGTGGGTCTTGAGCAAAGCTTCACGGAGGCCCCTCTTGAGGTGGTTCCGTGGTTGCAACGCGGACTTCTTAAATCCCTTCACCAACATCCCACTATCAGCCCCACATTGCGATGTTGTTCTCTTCATAAGGTCCGATCAAGCCTATTGCCCATCTGCTCCCCCATGTTTCCGATTCTGGGGAATCCTGCTTTCCCATCAGGGTTGACAGATTCGGTCTTCCGGGCCTGGTTCGCATCTGGTATATTTAGGGCAGCGCACTTCCTTAAGAACGCGGAATGGCTCTCCCTTTCGGAGCTGTCGCAACTGCCTGAACCCCAACCTCTGGGCCATTGGCGCATATTTCAGGTCCGCCATTTCTTCTCTTCATTATCGTCTCCGGCTTTATTCCAAGAGTCTAGATCCCCGTTGGAAGAGATGTGTGTTGGCTCCGAGCCAGCTCGTCACACACTGTCCACGATCTACCATCTCCTTCTAAACCCGCCAGATCTTCCCCCGCCAGGTTACATCTCTGAGTGGGAAGCGGACTTGGGCATCACCCTTACCGCAAGTCAACGTTCTCGCATCCTTACTTTAGCTCATAAAACCTCGATCAGCTCGCGTTACCAAGAAGCCAGTTTTAAATTGCTCTCGCGATGGTACAGGACCCCGGTCCGTCTACATCGTATTTTCCCGACCGTTTCACCTCTCTGTTGGAGATGCGGGCGGGACGATGGTACCCTCCTCCACACCTTTTGGTCTTGTCCGTTACTCGCAGAATTCTGGGAAGGAGTGAAGAGAGTGATCTCCGAGGTAACAGATACCAGTTCTCCTTTGGACGCGGCCTTCTTCCTCCTCCATCATTGTGACATCCCAACAAATATCTACAAACGCTCTCTGCTTCACTTTTTAGTGATGGCCGCTAGACATTGCATTCCACTGAGATGGAAAAACGTCTCCCCACCTACTCTGTCCCTCTGGGTCTCGAAGGTCAACGATCTAATGCACATGGGGGATCTGACCTCAAGCATCCATGATACCCACGCAAGGTTTTGCCTCACGTGGTCCCCTTGGATAGTGTTCCAGGACACTGACACCTATAAAGACATTCTTGGTGGGTTGGAAGTTGGTTGATAACCCGCACTGGTTTTTCTTGGGTGTTGCAGGATCTCCTCGGTGGGGAGTGTTGCCCCTTCCTCCTCCCTTTACCCTTCTCATTTATCTTCCTTTATCTCGCTTAGCCTCTCTTGCTCCTTTCTCTCATAGGGGAATATCAATCAGATCACGTGGGAGATGTCATATGTGGTTATACCCAGGGCCGCCATCAGGAATTTCAGGGCCCCCTACAGCTAAATTTTCTGGGCCCCCCTACCGTGGCACCGCCTGTTAACGGTACTCCGTCCAGAACTATATCATGGTACCCAGGGCCGCCATCAGGGGGGGTATTAGGGGTACTGATGTGAGAGGCCCGGCCAAACCTAATTGAAAGGGGGGCCCGGCAAACTGCCGCGACTTGCCTTTGGTAGAAAAAAAAACAGGCCCCTGCAATGGGGCCCATTTTTTTCACCAAAAGAATGTCGTGAGCTGCGGGCCCCCCTTTCAATTAGGTTTGGCCGGGCCTCTCACATCAGTAACCCTAATACCCCCCCTGATGGCGGCCCTGGGTAGCATGGGGGTCGTCATGGGGGCCGTCAAAGATCGCCGCCCGTGCGACCGATCGCGCGCACCCGCAAACTCCCGCGCATGCGCACCCGCGACCGCCTGGAACCGCGCACCGAATTTTGAGGCAGATTTTGACCTGCCCACACTATCTTGCCGCGTTTTTTGCCCACAGCGATTGAGGACAGCAGACAAAAAACGCAGCGAATAATGCATTTTCTGCCTCCCATTGATTTCGATGGGAGGTCAGAGGCGGAACCGTGGCAAGAAAGGACGTGCTGCTTTTTCTTTTTTCCGCGGCTGGCTCCCATTGATTTCAGATTAAATCAATGGGAGGCGGTTTTGGAAGTTGTTTGGTGCTGATTCTGACGCAGCGTCCGAGTCAATATCAAGGCCCAAAAACTCTGTGAACTGGGCCTTATTGTTAGGGCTTATTCAGACGAACGTGTAATACATCCGTGCAACGCGCGTGATTTTCACGCGCCTCGCGCGGTCCTATGTTACTCTATGGGGCCGTGCAGACTGTCAGTGATTTTCACGCAGCGTGTGTCCATGTGTCCGCTGCGTAAAACTCACGACATGTCCGATATTTGTGCATTGTTCGAGCATCACGCACCCATTGAAGTCAATGGGTGCGTGAAAATCCCGCCCAACACTTCCGCAGCCGTATAAACTATGAATGAAAACAGAAATGCACCACGTGCTACAAACATACAAACAGAGTGTCATAATGATGGCGGCTGCGCGAAAATCACGCAGCCGCGCATCATACGCTGCTGACACACGGAGCTGTTATGGACCTTTTGAATGCGCAAAACGCCACGTTTTTGCGCGCGCCAATAGCACACGCTTGTGTAAATCCGGCCTTAGGGTAGGAACACACTAGGCATGAACACTGCAGATTTTATGCAGCACATTTTATTGTGGAAAATCCGCAGCGTATCACAGTCGCAGCAGAGTGGATGAGATGTGAACAAATCTCATTCACACGCTGCAAAAAAAAAGTGACCTGCAGTGTGGGTTTTTAAGCCTCAGCATGTCAATGTATTCTGTGGAATCGCCGCTCCTCTGTTGCGGAAATGCTGCGGTTCTGCCGCAAAAATCACAAATGAGAAAAAATAAAAAGGCACTTTTTTACATTTATAAAAAAGTTTAGACTTACCCCGGCCGTAGTCCTGGTGACGCGATCCTCTATTCTTAGCGCAGCCCCGCCTCCTGTCATGACGTTTCATCCCATGTGACTGCTGCAGCGGTCACATGGTCTACAGCGTCATCCCAGGAGGCGGGGCTACGTTCAGAAGAGAGAGATGCGTCACCAGGACTACGGCCGGGGTAAGTCTAAACTTTTTTTTCCCTGCAGGATTCTCGCAGCGGACACGCCTCACGAAACCTGCGCCACTATTTGGTGCGGTTTTGCTGGCAGAATTCCCTGCGGCTACCGGGGCGGATAAGCTGTGTAGTTTTACTCAGCATATCCGCCTAGTGTGTCCCTTATGATGTCGCTCCTGGAGCTGCTGCCGGTCTCTAAATAGGCAGTTGGTCCAGTAGAATTTGGAATTATTTTTTTTTGTGAACCAGCTTAAAAAAATACAAAACTTTTGTGTTAGGGCCGGTTCACATCACCGTTCGCTTCCGTTCCGGGGTTCCGTCTGAGGTTTCTGTCGGGTGAACCCCGCAACGGAAAGTGAAAGTGACAGCACAGCTTCCGTTTCCGTCACCATTAGCGCAGTCGACTACGCTATTGATTCCGTCCGAAAACCAGCCAGAATGGTGACGAACGGAAACCATTAGCGATGTTTCCGTCACCATTGAGATCAATGGTGTTTAATACGCCAGTCATAATCTGAAGCCCACAGGAGTTAAAAGCAACTAATTTATCAAGAGGCGCTCTTCTCTTTATAAATTAGTCACAGCTTGTAATGTCCGTGCACCAAAAAGTGAAACCTACGCCAGCTACGAGCTGGCAAAGATCTTCGCTATCATTTAGGCCAATTTCTGGCGTAAATCATAGTAAATTTGTTGGGTTGCATGTGGCCCCACCCCTTCCACGAAGCCATGCCCACTTTTTTAAAGGTGGAAACCAGTTAAAAATAGAATGTGCGCCATAGTTTGAAACTTTTTAACACCACTAAAAAGGGATAAACCTTTCAATAAATTCCCCCAATTGTTCCTTTCTGCAAAAATCAGGAGAAAATTCAAAAAAGAGAAATGTGAGTTGTTTCTTTAGACTTTCCTTTTTTTAGGATCCGTTCCTGGATAAATATAAACATGACACTCAGAAAATACAGTCAGATATATATTGGATACTGTGGTCAGATAAATAGTGTATACAGCAGTCAGATATATTTTGGATACTTTGGTCAGATAAATAGTGTATATAACAGTCAGATACCCACAGAGTGTAGGAGCTGCACCGTAGCATGCAATATGGCTGCTATCCTCAGGGGAAACTTGACGTGAGACCCCAAATACACACAGCCACAATCCAGAAAAAGAGGCAGCACTCCAGTGTTATAAAAATCCAAAATTTTTATTCACCCAACATATAGGCAACGTTTCACCCTCCCATTGAAGGCATTTTCAAGCTTGAAATAGTCAACTACAGTATGTAAGTCGTGTACTTACCAGTAGTACCGGGGGGCAACACAGGGACAAGGACCGGTCTGTGGCTCGGGAGTTTGGCTCCCGAGCAGAGAAGCGTCTTGGGCGTCATGGCAACGGCCTCTCTGCCGACAGCCACGATGCATGCGCTCCGGCGGTGAAGCAGGGCGAAGTCCCGCGATGCGAGGTTGGAGGAGGGGATGCCGACACGTGGACGGAGGAGGAAGAAAAACTGGAAGTGCGGGGGAGGAGTGAAGCAGGCGGAAGTCCAGGAGAGCGGCGCGAAAGTGAGAAGGGGAGGGAAGGAGGAGAGTGACGTGCAGGAGGGAGAGAGAGACCAAGGGGAACCGGTGCCCGGACGAACGCCAAGGGGGAGGCCCACAGCTTGGCTGCCTGATACAGCAGGGCAGGAGACTGCTGGACGAGTGTACTTCTGGAGCAGCATCAGAGGAGGGATCGTGGCAGCATCAGAGGACAGTATGAGTGGTACGTGCCTCCCTGCAGCAGTGCCAAAAGCAGAGGTTGTTGCAGCCGCAGAGGACTGACCGAAGCAGGAGCGGATTGTGCCATCAGCATCCACTACAGGTACCGGTCACAGACCGTAAATTCCCTGACGAGGACCCTAGGTCCCTCCCCAGAGACAGTACCAGTACCCATATTACAGCCAGTGACCCTCCAAGAGAAGTGACGTCCCTCGTTCATCCTGGTCACAGTGTGCATAGAAGACTAGTCCTGAAATCCACAGATGACTTAGCTTGAACTAGGCCCAAGAACAGTCTCACTACCTCATTAACCGTGCCAGTGTCCCTGCGTGTACTCCAGAGTGTATAACTTCTGTAATCACATCCTGTAATAATTGCTTTGAACTGTTATTGGCGAATGTTGTTGGATCAGGAGCAGACAGAAGGAACGGTCGGGTTGACGGGACTTTATTGGATTATTAACTGGACTTTGTGCAAACTTTAGTGTCAACCTCACCTGTGCAGTTGCGTCCTAGGTGGTCCAACGTTCGGACCGCAGACTGAGGAGAGAGAGGGTTTGTCACGAAAGGTAGCGGATAGCTCCGCAAGGACCCATGGCGGTGCCAGTAGGTACAGGTAGTCCACTGATTCCCATGACGCGACTCCCGGGTCCGACAGTGTGACTCTTACCCGAGGGTAGGCTGACAGTAGTGGGTAGCTCCCACCGTGACTGACAACGGCATGCTCGCTGCCAAGCTTGGCAACGTGGGTTCAGCAACGACCTCTCTCCGGGGGGATTTTCAGCGGGATCGAAGTCCCCAACCTCAGGATTCCTGTCTGCTCCATAGAAGAGAATTTCCTGTTACCTGTTCATTACAGTAAAGAAGTTGAACAAAAGAAGTTGTGTCTCTTCCATTGCATCGCCGAGAGCGGTTATTCTCCCTACAAGTATTGCTTGTGTCAAAACAACAGAACCCTTGCACAACGGAGACAAACGGAAACCATTGGCACCGGATCAGTTACCATTTAAATCAATGGTGATGATTCCCAAGCCGGGGAAAGATCCCTCTCAATGCGCAAGTTACAGGCCAATTTCCCTTCTTAATTCAGACGTCAAACTCTTTGCAAAGATTTTGGCAGTGCGTTTGTCCCCATTACTCAGTGGTGTCATACATCTTGATCAGGCAGGGTTCATGTTGGGCAGAGAGGCCCGTGATAATACCACGAAGGCAATCAATCTCATTCATAAGGCTAAACTATCTCGAGTTCCGCTTATGCTCTTGTCAACAGATGCTGAAAAAGCCTTTGACAGAGTCAATTGGACGTATATGGAGGAAACTCTTCTCCGACTTGGCCTTGGTCCACAAATGATGGGATGGATAATGTCTTTATACTCTTGCCCGTCTGCGAGGGTACATGTGAATGGGATCCTTTCGGAAGAATTCAACATCCACAACGGGACCCGCCAGGGTTGCCCCTTATCCCCCTTGATTTTTATCCTGACTTTGGAACCATTCCTACGGCATATCAGAGCGAACCCGGACATTAAGGGCCTAGAAGTGGGAGCTCGGGTCGACAAGGTTGCAGTGTACGCAGATGACTTGTTGTTTTTCCTGACCAACCCGACTATCTCCCGAATCTGATGCAGGAATTTCGTGGCTTTTACAGTTTATCCAATTTTAAAATAAACTTTTCCAAATCCGAGGCCATGAATGTCTCCATCCCCTCCTCCCTTCTACACACATTGGAACAATCCTTTAGCTTTAAATGGAACTCGAAGGCACTCAAGTACTTGGGAGTGCGCATTCCGGCGGATATTAAGGAGCTTTTTAACTTGAACTTCCCAGTGTTTCTTACCGAAGTGAAAACGGATTGTGCCAGATGGATGGGGGGCACATTCACGTGGATGAGTTGCTGCACTATTTTTAAAATGAATATTCTTTCCCGACTACTTTACTTATTCCAAGCTCTGCCTATAGCAATTCCACCCTCGTTCTTCAAAGCAGTCAACTCTTTACAAATTTCCTTTGTCTGGAATGGTAAGCCTCCACGCCTTAGTCGAGCGCTCTTGCGTCGGTCCCGGGAGACGGGGGGACTGGCACTTCCTGACATCCGATTGTACTACATAGCAACTCATCTAGCGCGCGTAGTGGATTGGTGTAGACACGCCCCCTCCAAGTCATGGGTGGGTCTTGAGCAAAGCTTCACGGAGGCCCCTCTTGAGGTGGTTCCGTGGTTGCAAAGCGGACTTCTTAAATCCCTTCACCAACATCCCACTATCAGCCCCACATTGCGATGTTGTTCTCTTCATAAGGTCCGATCAAGCCTATTGCCCATCTGCTCCCCCATGTTTCCGATTCTGGGGAATCCTGCTTTCCCATCAGGGTTGACAGATTCGGTCTTCCGGGCCTGGTTTGCATCTGGTATATTTAGGGCAGCGCACTTCCTTAAGAACGCGGAATGGCTCTCCCTTTCGGAGCTGTCGCAACTGCCTGAACCCCAACCTCTGGGCCATTGGCGCATATTTCAGGTCCGCCATTTCTTCTCTTCATTATCGTCTCCGGCTTTATTCCAAGAGTTTAGATCCCCGTTGGAAGAGATGTGTGTTGGCTCCGAGCCAGCTCGTCACACACTGTCCACGATCTACCATCTCCTTCTAAACCCGCCAGATCTTCCCCCGCCAGGTTACATCTCTGAGCATCACCCTTACCGCAAGTCAACGTTCTCGCATCCTTACTTTAGCTCATAAAACCTCGATCAGCTCGCGTTACCAAGAAGCCAGTTTTAAATTGCTCTCGCGATGGTACAGGACCCCGGTCCGTCTACATCGTATTTTCCCGACCGTTTCACCTCTCTGTTGGAGATGCGGGCGGGACGATGGTACCCTCCTCCACACCTTTTGGTCTTGTCTGTTACTCGCAGAATTCTGGGAAGGAGTGAAGAGAGTGATCTCCGAGGTAACAGATACCAGTTCTCCTTTGGACGCGGCCTTCTTCCTCCTCCATCATTGTGACATCCCAACAAATATCTACAAACGCTCTCTGCTTCACTTTTTAGTGATGGCCGCTAGACATTGCATTCCACTGAGATGGAAAAACGTCTCCCCACCTACTCTGTCCCTCTGGGTCTCGAAGGTCAACGATCTAATGCACATGGAGGATCTGACCTCAAGGATCCATGATACCCACGCTAGGTTTTGCCTCACGTGGTCCCCTTGGATAGTGTTCCAGGACACTGACACCTATAAAGACATTCTTGGTGGGTTGGAAGTTGGTTGATAACCCGCACTGGTTTTTCTTGGGTGTTGCAGGATCTCCTCGGTGGGGAGTGTTGCCAATTCCTCCTCCCTTTACCCTTCTCATTTATCTTCCTTTATCTCGCTTAGCCTCTCTTGCTCCTTTCTCTCATAGGGGAATATGAATCAGATCACGTGGGAGATGTCATATGTGGTTATACGTGGTATCAGGAATTTCAGGGCCCCCTACAGCTAAATTTTCTGGGCCCCCCTACCGTGGCACCGCCTGTTAACGGTACTCCGTCCAGAACTATATCATGGTACCCAGGGCCGCCATCAGGGGGGGTATTAGGGGTACTGATGTGAGGGGCCCGGCCAAACCTAATTGAAAGGGGGGCCCGGCAAACTGCCGCGACTTGCCTTTGGTAGAAAAAAAACAGGACCCTGCAATGGGGCCCATTTTTTTCACCAAAAGAATGTCGTGAGCTGCGGGCCCCCCTTTCAATTAGGTTTGGCCGGGCCTCTCACATCAGTAACCCTAATACCCCCCCTGATGGCGGCCCTGGGTAGCATGGGGGTCGTCATGGGGGCCGTCAAAGATCGCCGCCCGTGCGACCGATCGCGCGCACCCGCAAACTCCCGCGCATGCGCACCCGCGACCGCCTGGAACCGCGCACCGAATTTTGAGGCAGATTTTGACCTGCCCACACTATCTTGCCGCGTTTTTTGCCCACAGCGATTGAGGACAGCAGACAAAAAACGCAGCGAATAATGCATTTTCTGCCTCCCATTGATTTCGATGGGAGGTCAGAGGCGGAACCGCGGCAAGAAAGGACGTGCTGCTTTTTCTTTTTTCCGCGGCTGGCTCCCATTGATTTCAGATTAAATCAATGGGAGGCGGTTTTGGAAGTTGTTTGGTGCTGATTCTGACGCAGCGTCCGAGTCAATATCAAGGCCCAAAAACTCTGTGAACTGGGCCTTATTGTTAGGGCTTATTCAGACGAACGTGTAATACATCCGTGCAACGCGCGTGATTTTCACGCGCCTCGCGCGGTCCTATGTTACTCTATGGGGCCGTGCAGACTGTCAGTGATTTTCACGCAGCGTGTGTCCGTGTGTCCGCTGCGTAAAACTCACGACATGTCCGATATTTGTGCATTGTTCGAGCATCACGCACCCATTGAAGTCAATGGGTGCGTGGAAATCCCGCCCAACACTTCCGCAGCCGTATAAACTATGAATGAAAACAGAAATGCACCACGTGCTACAAACATACAAACAGAGTGTCATAATGTCAAAATGCCCTATGTATAGTATTAGTAAGAGACTTGTTCACACATAGCATTATGACCAAGGGATCTTGTCTCAGCAGAACTTAATTGTTCTGATTAGCTGCAGCTCACTGAAGCTCTGGAAGCTTTAGAGATTGGCCACAGTTCAGACTAAGTGGAAAATTAGAGACAGAAAAAATATAAAACAACTGATAAAATATAAATAAAAATCAATATAATGGATATGGGATGATATGTGGAATCTAACCAACTATAAAGGTGGCAAATAGGCTTGTTTAGCATAATATATTATATATATTTTTTTACTTTTTAAAGAGATTAGGCATTTATATAAAAATAATAAAAGTGTATATATATGTATACGATTATGATGGTAAGATCAGATTATCTCTATATATTGCAGAGATCATTGTGGGTGTATATGTTTTTTTTTTTTAACCATTTTTTATGTATGTAAATTTATGTAAATTTAAATGATATGCGGCTATATAAACCTGTTAATTAGACACGTCACACATGCCCCAGAGGAAGCCGGAAGGGCGAAACCCAGGGTCGGGCGAGAGTGTTTGGCGTGCCGCCTAGAAATTTTAAAGATTTTTACTTACCTTGATGCTTTTATTTCTTG
This sequence comes from Rhinoderma darwinii, assembly GCF_050947455.1. Classification (NCBI taxonomy): domain Eukaryota; kingdom Metazoa; phylum Chordata; class Amphibia; order Anura; family Rhinodermatidae; genus Rhinoderma; species Rhinoderma darwinii. Next base: position 7,366,457 of record NC_134689.1, on the reverse strand, counting down.
TTACTTCTGTGAGTATGGATTAAACTTGGCGTGGAACAATCTTTTTGCAGAGGGTGTTGCACTATGTGTCTTCCTTTTTCCATCTATTAGAGACATAAGATCCTTTTCCTACCAGGAGTTCTTTGAATGTGGAGGGAGACGATAAGGAGCTCGGTGGAACTACAAGGATAAGAATTACCATCCACACCCTCATTGGATTGCGGACTGTCCACTGCATTTTTCTGGGAGAGAGTGTCTATACTGAATGATATTGGACTGTTACCAGTGCCGTCTGAGCGGTAAACTTCACTGTACTTTATATATGCTATTTAGGGTATTTGTTGGATCATACCCAATTTAGTTTTGCCTGCTCCGGTCTGAGAGAGATTTTGTGGGTATTTGAGCCAAGAGAAACCACCATTATAAGAGTGTCATAATGATGGCGGCTGCGCGGAAATCACGCAGCCGCGCATCATACGCTGCTGACACACGGAGCTGTTATGGACCTTTTGAATGCGCAAAACGCCACGTTTTTGCGCGCGCCAATAGCACACGCTTGTGTAAATCCGGCCTTAGGGTAGGAATACACTAGGCATGAACACTGCGGATTTTATGCAGCACATTTTATTGTGGAAAATCCGCAGCGTATCACAGTCGCAGCAGAGTGGATGAGATGTGAACAAATCTCATTCACACGCTGCAAAAAAAAAGTGACCTGCAGTGTGGGTTTTTAAGCCTCAGCATGTCAATGTATTCTGTGGAATCGCCGCTCCTCTGTTGCGGAAATGCTGCGGTTCTGCCGCAAAAATCACAAATGAGAAAAAATAAAAAGGCACTTTTTTACATTTATAAAAAAGTTTAGACTTACCCCGACCGTAGTCCTGGTGACGCGATCCTCTATTCTTAGCGCAGCCCCGCCTCCTGTCATGACATTTCATCCCATGTGACTGCTGCAGCGGTCACATGGTCTACAGCGTCATCCCAGGAGGCGGGGCTACGTTCAGAAGAGAGAGATGCGTCACCAGGACTACGGCCGGGGCAAGTCTAAACTTTTTTTTCCCTGCAGGATTCCCGCAGCGGACACGCCTCACGAAACCTGCGCCACTATTTGGTGCGGTTTTGCTGGCAGAATTCCCTGCGGCTACCGGGGCGGATAAGCTGTGTAGTTTTACTCAGCATATCCGCCTAGTGTGTCCCTTATGATGTCGCTCCTGGAGCTGCTGCCGGTCTCTAAATAGGCAGTTGGTCCAGTAGAATTTGGAATTATTTTTTTTTGTGAACCAGCTTAAAAAAATACAAAACTTTTGTGTTAGGGCCGGTTCACATCACCGTTCGCTTCCGTTCCGGGGTTCCGTCTGAGGTTTCTGTCGGGTGAACCCCGCAACGGAAAGTGAAAGTGACAGCACAGCTTCCGTTTCCGTCACCATTAGCGCAGTCGACTACGCTATTGATTCCGTCTGAAAACCAGCCAGAATGGTGACGAACGGAAACCATTAGCGATGTTTCCGTCACCATTGAGATCAATGGTGACTGAAACGGAGGCTGTGCTGTCACTTTCACTTTCCGTTGCGGGGTTCACCCGACGGAAACCTCAGACGGAACCCCGGAGCGGAAGCGAACGGTGATGTGAACAGGCCCTAACACAAAAGTTTTGTATTTTTTTAAGCTGGTTCACAAAAAAAAATAATTCCAAATTCTACTGGACCAACTGCCTATTTAGAGACCGGCAGCAGCTCCAGGAGCGACATCATAAGGGACACACTAGGCGGATATGCTGAGTAAGACTCCACAGCTTATCCGCCCCGGTAGCCGCAGGGAATTCTGCCAGCAAAACCGGACCAAATAGTGGTGCAGGTTTCGTGAGGCGTGTCCGCTGCGGGAATCCTGCAGGGAAAAAAAAGTTTAGACTTGCCCTGGCCGTAGTTTAGGTGACGCATCTCTCTCTTCTGAACGTAGCCCCGCCTCCTGGGATGACGCTGTAGACCATGTGACCGCTGCAGCAATCACATGGGATGAAACGTCATGACAGGAGGCGGGGCTGCGCTAAGAATAGAGGATCGCGTCACCAGGACTACGGCCGGGGTAAGTCTAAACTTTATCAATTTAAAAAAGTACCTTCTTTTTTTTTCTCATTTGTGATTTTTGCGGCAGAACCGCAGCATTTCCGCAACAGAGGAGCAGCGATTCCACAGAATACATTGACGTGCTGCGGCTTAAAAAGCCAAAAGTCACACTGCAGGTCCATTATTTTTTGCAGCGTGCGGAGGAGATTTGTTCTAATCTCATCCACTCTGCTGCGACTGTGATACGCTGCGGATTTTCCACAATAAAATGTGTTGCATAAAATCCGCAGTGTTCATGCCGAGTGTGTTCCTACCCTAAGGCCGGATTTACACAAGCGTGTGCTTTTTGCGCGCGCAAAAAACGTGGCGTTTTGCGCATGCAAAAGATCCATAACAGCTCCGTGTGTCAGCAGCGTATGATGCGCGGCTGCGTGATTTTCGCGCAGCCGCCATCATTATGACACTCTGTTTGTATGTTTGTAGCACGTGGTGCTTTTCTGTTTTCATTCATAGTTTATACGGCTGCGGAAGTGCTGGGCGGGATTTTCACGCACCCATTGACTTCAATGGGTGCGTTATGCGCGAACAATGCACAAATATCGGACATGTCGTGAGTTTTACGCAGCGGACACACGCTGCGTGAAAATCACTGACAGTCTGAACGGCCCCATAGAGTAACACAGGTCCGTGCGAGGCGCGTGAAAATCACGCGCGTTGCACGGATGTATTACACGTTCGTCTGAATAAGCCCTAACAATAAGGCCCAGTTCACAGAGTTTTTGGGCCTTGATATTGACTCGGACACTGCGTCAGAATCCGCACCAAACAACTTCCAAAACCGCCTCCCATTGATTTAATCTGAAATCAATGGGAGCCAGTCGCGGAAAAAAGAAAAAGCAGCGCGTCCTTTCTTGCCGCGGTTCCGCCTCTGACCTCCCATCGAAATCAATGGGAGGCAGAAAATGCATTTTTCGCAGAGTTTTTTGCCTGCTGTCCTCAATCGCAGCGGGCAAAAAACGCAGCAAAAAAACGCAGCAGGATAGTGTGTGCAGATCAAAATCTGCCTCAAAATTCTTTAAGGAATTTTGAGGCAGATTTTTTTTCTGCCTGCAAAATACTTTGTGTGAACAGGGCCATACATAAACAGCACTTTGACACACTTTACTCACCGTGTCAGAAGAGCTGCTCCCACTCCAGTCCTCTCTTTCAGGCGAGGTCTTTCAGGCGAGGTCTTCCAGGCGAGGTCTTCGGTCCAGACGTCCAGTCCTTCACCTCCAGCCAGGCTCCAGGTAAGTTGGGTCCATGTGTGTCCGCGGTTGCGCGCACTTGCGATCGGCCGCGCGCACACCCGCGAACGAAGTGCGCGCAACCGCGGCCGATCGCGGGTGCGCGCGTGCTGTCGAGGCTGCGAGCGTGCGTGCTGTTGCTTCTGCGAGCGCCCGTGCTGTCGCGGTTGCGCGCTTTTGCCGGGTGCGTGCTCGGACGGTCGCGAGTTTGCGGGTGCGCGTGATCGGTCGGTGGTGTTTGACGGGGGGGCCCGCAGCTCATGACATTCATTTGGTGAAAAAAACGGGCCCCTTTGCAGGGGCCCGTTTTTTTCTACCAAAGACAAGTCGCAGCAGTGGCCGGGCCCCCCTTTCAATTAGGTTTGGCCGGGCCCCTCACACCACTACCCCTAATACCCCCCTGATGGCGGCCCTGGTTATACCTCCCGTGAGGTTTTCAGTATGTGGCTCAATGTTATGCATCTTCATTATTGGTTATGTGTTTCATTTTCCTATCTGTATTTGCTGTATTCTTGTTTTTTATTATGTAAAAATATGGTTGTCGACCATGAAAATAAAGAATAAAAAAAAAAATAAAAAATCAATGGTGATGCAAACGGAAGCCTATGGTTTCCGTTTGTTCCAGTCAGGGTCCCATTCTGACAGGAAGCTCCGACGGAACGGCAGAACGGGACCTTGAAGCAGATGTGAACGAATCCTTATTTATCCCTTGTCTTTATTTATCATTATTATTATTATTGATGTTATGTTTATTATGAGGGTCCGGCGTCTGTGATCTCCTGTCATATGTGCTGGAACACGCCCTATAAAATACACTTTCAGTTTCCTTTCTCATAAATCCTGAAGCCATGGCGTCCGCTGACGTGAGAGACGAGCTGCTCTGCTCCATCTGTCTGAGCATTTTTACAGATCCTGTAACCCTGAGATGTGGACACAACTTCTGCCGGGTCTGTATTGATCAGGTCCTGAATACACAGGACGGGTCTGGAGTTTATTCCTGTCCTGAATGCAGAGAAGAGTTTCAGGAGCGGCCTGCACTGCAGAGGAACATAAATCTACATAATGTAGCAGAACATTTCCTGTCAACTCAGCCATGTCAGGAGGAGATCACCGGGATCTGCTGCACTTACTGTGTGGACTCTGCTGTACTTGCTGTTAAATCCTGTCTGCACTGTGAAGCTTCTCTCTGCGATAAACATCTCAGAGTTCACAGCAAGGCAGCAGAACATGTCCTAACCGAACCCAGCACTTCCCTGGAGAACAGAAAATGTTCCGTCCATAAGAAGATCCTGGAATATTACTGCCCTGAGGACGCTGCTTGTATCTGTGTGTCCTGTAGTTTGGCTGGAGAACATCGGGGTCATCAGGTAGAGATGCTGGATGAGGCGGCCGAGAAGAAGAAGAAGAAACTGAAAGATATTCTGCAGAAACTGAGCACAAAGAGAGAGAAGACGGAGGAAAGAGTCCAGAGTCTGGAGGAGCGCAGGAGAAAAGCTCAAGAAAAAGCAGCTGGAGAAGAAGAGAAAGTCACCGCCCTGTTTATAGACATCAGGAGACGGGTGGACGACCTGGAGAGGAGGGTCCGGAGTGAGATCTCCAGGCAGGAAGAGCAGGTGTCACTGTCCGATGTTATCCAGAAGCTGGAAATAAAGAAGGACGAGCTGTCCAGGAAGATGAGGGACCTTGAGGAACTGTGTAACATGACTGATCCACTGACTGTCCTACAGGGACCAGACACCGGTGACTTGTGTGATCCTGAGGAGGGGGGAGGGGATAAGGACACAGGTGACTTGTATGGTCCTGAGGAGGGGGGAGGGGATGAGGACACGGGGGGACATGATAAGACATATGATGTAGATATGGATGTAATTACGGGGATGTTACACGCAGGTTTCTCTGATATAATGACGTATCTGCAGACCATCTCACCTGCAAAACCAAAAGAAATGAGGCCACGCCCCCACAGCATCCAGTCTCAGCGCAGTCACCCACAAGTTTTGTCTTTATCAGGTACAGGATATGGGGGTGATGATGTAATAGTCAGGACTGGGGGTGTTGGGGGGAAGGTAACGGCTGCAGAAGAGGGGGTGATCTACGGGGAGGGTCCTGCAGACATATTACTGGATGTAAACACAGCTCGTAATTATATCCTTATATCAGACGACCTGAAAACTGCAACCAGGACATATATGAAGCAGAATCATCCAGAAACAGCAGAGAGATTCCAGGATAATAATCAGGTGATGAGCGGCAGGAGATTTTCCTCAGGGCGACATTACTGGGATGTGGAGATCATTGGATCACGTTGGTGGAGGGTAGGGATGTGTTACCCCAGTATACACAAGAGGGGGCGTCGGTCATACATTGGGGATAATAACAAGTCCTGGAGTTTATGTGGAGGGCAGTGGTTTAATAATCCGTATTCAGTGAGATATGACAATAAAATGATCCGGTTACCTCACCAGATCTCCAGTAATAGATTCAGGATATGTCTGGATTATGAGGCCGGGCAGCTGTCCTTTTATGAGCTGTGTGACCCCATCAGACACTTACACACCTTCACCGCCACCTTCACCGAGCCCCTTCATGCTGCATTATGTGTATGTAATGGTTATATAAAGATATCGGGGGAGCAGCAGCTGTGAGGAACCATCATCGAAGGAGAAATCTGCCCAAAGACTGGTGACATCACAGGGAGCGGAATATGATTGGTGGAGCATTCAACCTATAGGATACAGCAGTGGGAGGGGCCTCATTAACCCCTTAATGACCAAGCCATATTTTGGAGCTCTGGTGTGTCCGTCTTTATCGTAGAACAACTCCGGAATAGTTTTGCATTACCCAAGTAATTGTGACATTGTTTTATCATCACACGTCGTACTTTATTTAGGTGGTAAAAGTAGACGATACAATTTGTGTAAAAATTCTATTTTTCTCTTATTTTGAACCGCTATATGTCACATATATACATACATACTGTACACATGTTTCTGTTAAATATATATTTCCATCTCTTTACTCTATTTTGGTAGCACTTTTGAAAAAAAAATATCATTTTTGAGCAATTTAGGAGGCTTGCAAATTGAATAATAGTTTTATACATTTTGAAGTACATTGTGTTTTTCTGCACCACGCCAAGTTTACAAAGACTCATAGGTGTCAGAATGATAGAAACCCCCATAAGTGACCCCATATTGAAAACTACACCCCTTCACGTATCAATTATTTTGACTATTTTGCAGTTTTTTGTTGGAATTCATGAAAAGTAGGTAAAAAAAAATTAAATATCATTTTTTTCCTCAAATGTCTTATTTTATAGTCAGATTTTTTTGTAAAGCGAACATGAGAATGAAGTGATTATTTAGACCCGACATTTATTTTGCAGGAAATAATGTAAATATAAATGTAAATTTATACAGAAATTATTGGAAAACGTGTCAGAAATTTAGAAAGTAATTTTTTTCACAGCTATGTGTCCTTTTTTTTCTTCAAACTCTAGAAAAGTTCCCCTATGGCCTGCACTTTTATAGAGGAGAAAATAATTATCTAAAGCCGCTTGCGTCAGGTACACGGACAATTCTTTATACCAGATCCTTGGTTTTGTTTTCAGCTAGAGACAGGTCGGAGCGGAGGTTTATGGGAAGAGACAATGACTATAATGAATTCATGAAATTAATAAATATATTCTTGAAAATAGTGATTTGTAACAAATAAATATTCATTTATGTGCAGTATAAGGCCTTTGTTTTTTAAAGGAACAGTAAACCTAAAAATGAATGATAGACCAAAGAGAAATTTGCCCACAGAGTTTGTCAGAACTTTTAGCAGCTACTGAAACAGCTTAGTAGATATTTTGCAGAGAACAATATTGGTGTTTTTTTCCTGACCCATTTTTTGGGCTGCAGATGGATGACAGGTCCGGGTTAAACGAAATGGGCTGGAATTATTATTCTTGGTCTTATTTAGCAGACAGAGCAATAGAGGAGGGCTTTTACTGCAGCCAGTTGTCTTACAGATAGAATCAGGTCGGATCTGAGATTTATGTGAAGAGACATTGGCTAATTTTTTGTTCATTATTCAGTTTTTTGTTTTTTTTCTAAACCTAGCAAGGAAGATTTACTAAGACTGGTGTTTAATACGCCAGTCATAATCTGAAGCCCACAGGAGTTAAAAGCAACTAATTTATCAAGAGGCGCTCTTCTCTTTATAAATTAGTCACAGCTTGTGCTGTCCGTGCACCAAAAAGTGAAACCTACGCCAGCTACGAGCTGGAAAAGATCTTCGCTATCATTTAGGCCAATTTCTGTCGTAAATCATAGTAAATTTGTTGGCTTGCATGAGGCCCCTCCCCTTCTACGAAGCCATGCCCACTTTTTTAAAGGTGGAAACCGGTTAAAAATAGAATGTGCGCCATAGTTTGAAACTTTTTAACACCACTAAAAAGGGATAAACCTTTCAATAAATTCCCCCAATTGTTCCTTTCTGAAAAAATTGGGAGAAAATTCAAAAAAGAGAAATGTGAGTTGTTTCTTTAGACTTTCCTTTTTTTAGGATCCGTTCCTGGATAAATATAAACATAACACTCACAAAATACAGTCAGATATATATTGGATACTTTGGTCAGATAAATAGTGTATATAACAGTCAGATATCCACAGAGTGTAGGAGCTGCACCGTAGCATGCAATATGGGTGCTATCCTCAGGGGAAACTTGACGTGAGACCCCAAATACGCACAGCCACAATCCAGAAAAAGAGGCAGCACTCCAGTGTTATAAAAATCCAAAATTTTTATTCACCAAACATATAGGCAACGTTTCACCTTCCCATTGAAGGCATTTTCAAGCTTGAAATAGTCAACTACAGTATGTAAGTCATGTACTTACCAGTAGTGCCGGGGGGCAACGCAGGGACAAGGGCCGGTCTGTGGCTCGGGAGTTCGGCTCCCGAGCGGAGAAGCGTCTTGGGCGTCATGGCAACGGCCGCTCTGCCGACAGCCACGATTCATGCGCTCCGGCGGTGAAGCAGGGCGAAGTCCCGCGATGCGAGGTTGGAGGAGGGGATGCCGACACGTGGACGGGGGAGGAAGAAAAACTGGAAGTGCGGGGGAGGAGTGAAGCAGGCGGAAGTCCAGGAGAGCGGCGCGAAAGTGAGAAGGGGAGGGAAGGAGGAGAGTGACGTGCAGGAGGGAGAGAGAGACCAAGGGGAACCGGTGCCCGGTCGAACGCCAAGGGGGAGGCCCACAGCTTGGCTGCCTGATACAGCAGGGCAGGAGACTGCTGGATGAGTGTCCTTCTGGAGCAGCATCAGAGGAGGGATCGTGGCAGCATCAGAGGACAGTATGAGTGGAACGTGCCTCCCTGCAGCAGTGCCAAAAGCAGAGGTTGTTGCAGCCGCAGAGGACTGACCGAAGCAGGAGCGGATTGTGCCATCAGCATCCGCTACAGGTACCGGTCACAGACCGTAAATTCCCTGACGAGGACCCTAGGTCCCTCCCCAGAGACAGTACCAGTACCCATATTACAGCCAGTGACCCTCCAAGAGAAGTGACGTCCCTCGTTCATCCTGGTCACAGTTTGCATAGAAGACTAGTCCTGAAATCCACAGATGACTTAGCCTGAACTAGGCCCAAGAACAGTCTCACTACCTCATTAACCGTGCCAGTGTCCCTGCGTGTACTCCAGAGTGTATAACTTTTGTAATCACATCCTGTAATAATTGCTTTGAACTGTTATTGGCGAATGTTGTTGGATCAGGAGCAGACAGAAGGAACGGTAGGGTTGACGGGACTTTATTGGGTTATTAACTGGACTTTGTGCAAACGTTAGTGTCAACCTTACCTGTGCAGTTGCGTCCTAGGTGGTCCAACGTTCGGACCGCCGACTGAGGAGAGAGAGGGTTTGTCACGAAAGGTAGCGGATAGCTCCGCAAGGACCCGTGGCGGTGCCAGTAGGTACAGGTAGTCCACTGATTCCCACGACACGACCCCCGGGTCCGAGAGTGTGACTCTTACCCGAGGGTAGGCTGACAGTAGTGGGTAGCTCCCACCGTGACTGACAGCGGCATGCTCGCTGCCAAACTTGGCAACGTGGGTTCAGGCACGACCTCTCTCCGGGGGGATTTCCAGCGGGATCGAAGTACCCAACCTCAGGATTCCTGTCTGCTCCATAGAAGAGAAATTCCTGTTACCTGTTCATTACAGTAAAGAAGTTTAACAAAAGAAGTTGTGTCTCTTCCATTGCATCGCCGAGAGCGGTTATTCTCCCTACAAGTATTGCTTGTGTCAAAACAACAGAACCCTTGCACAACGGAGACAAACGGAAACCAGCGCACAGCCACAATCCAGAAAAAGAGGCAGCACTCCAGTGTTATAAAAATCCAAAATTTTTATTCACCCAACATATAGGCAACGTTTCACCTTCCCAATGAAGGCATTTTCAAGCTTGAAAATGCCTTCAATGGGAAGGTGAAACGTTGCCTATATGTTGGGTGAATAAAAATGTTGGATTTTTAGAACACTGGAGTGCTGCCTCTTTTTCTGGATTGTAGCTGTCAGATATATAGCGTTTATGGTGGTCAGACAAATAGTGTATACAGCAGTCAGATATATAGCGGATAGGGTGGTCAGATAAATAGTGTATACAGCAGTCAGATATATATTGGATAGGGTGGTCAGATAAATAGTGTATACAGCAGTCAGATATATATCGGATAGGGTGGTCAGATAAATAGTGTATACAGCAGTCAGATATATATCGGATACTGTGGTCAGATAAATAGTGTATACAGCAGTCAGATATATAGCGGATAGGATGGTCAGATAAATAGTGTATACAGCAGTCAGATATATATTGGATAGGGTGGTCAGCTAAATAGTGTATACAGCAGTCAGATATATAGCGGATATGGTGGTCAGATAATTAGCGGATACAGGTTTATATAGTGGTCAGATAAATATTGTGTAAAGCGGTCAGGAAGATCAATTTGGATCAGTTTTTCAGTCCATTAGAAAATTAAAGAATCCAAATTCCAAGTCGATGGGTGAAAACTGTATCAAACATAATATGTTTTTCCTCAATGGTAAATGATTAAGAAATTATTTGGAAGAATGTTTAAGGCTGGATTCACATGTCTGTTATACAGTGCCCCCATAACTGTGAAAGTAACAGTATCCTAATAACACTAATAGCCACAGTGCCCCCATAACAGTACAATTAACATTACCCCAATAACAGTAAAAGCCATTATGCTCCAAAACCGTAAAAGCTGCCGTACCCCTGTAACAGCAACGGTCTCCGTGCCCTCATAGCTGTGCCAGCCACTTCTCCTCCATAACAATAATACATAGTGCCCCCATAAGTGACATCCAGTGTCATCAGAGAGTGGCTGAAGTTAAGAAAGGGGAACTGCGTCACAAATCAGGAGGTCACTTGGACGCTCGGGACCTGTGTGACCGGTTGACACCTGATCTACGTCTATGAGTTTGTTTGCTTTGAATCTTACAAGTTGAATCCATGACAAAGTCACCGTCATGAGTCGAGTTTCAGGAATTCAGAACTAAGGTGAGTCCGACGGGTGGTGGAGGGTGCGACAAGAGTAACGTTTATCAATTTTGGATATTTCAACATCTTCTCCTACTGCGTTATATCTTCCTGTCTCCAAGTGACATTGTTCTTTTGTTAATAAAGTTTACTTTTATAAATTTTTTGTTATAATATATATATTTTTTTATTATTATTCTTAAAAGCTTCACTGGGGGCAGCCATATTGGAGACACTCACATCCTACCTGTATTGTCTATAGATTCCTCTAAAGCAGAATATCTCGTATATACGGCATTCAATGGAACATGACACAAAATTGTCTTTTGTAGGACTCTATGTGCCTCAGTGTGGGTGGATTAGTGGTATATGGAGGTAAAGTATGGCCCTATAGAGTTCTATGGGCTCCATATTACAGCTCTGCTCAACTCAGAGGTCACATGGGAGTAGGTTAAAGGGTCAGTCTCAGACACTGTGAGACCAGAGGAGGATTTCAGACTACCTCAGACTCCAATAGACAATGCACCTGAGCTGGAGTCATTGATCATAGCTGGGCCCTAATAGAGCAGACCTAAAAAGCCGCCATTAAGATCTGGATAGTGGTGAGTTTTCTTAGTTTGTTAACTGAGGAGTTCATGTTGCTGTAGTTATATCTGGCAGAGTTCCCGTCTATGTTTACTAGTAGAAATAACTCAGTTGTTTTCTGCAAAACCGGTCCGACTTCATGAACATTGGAGAAGTGAACAACGGGGTTTACCACAATCGTCCTCTTCTGGTATTTATAGATAGAGGTTATTGGATTTTCCAGCCATGGGGCCTGTTTACAGCCACCTATGCCCTCTCCTCTGCCAATTTCCTCAGTGACCAAGCAGAACGCTCACGAGGCGCTGTTTCTGATCATAGATAGGACTGTGAGGCTGCGCACGCGGTCCCGTGTACCTCCTACCCTGCATTAATCTCTATGATCGGTACAGGAAAATCCTGATCACATTCACCGTGATAGAACTGGAGGGAGGAGTAACCCGCTGGCCAGATATAAAGCAGTTACCCCATTTATAAGCCTTTCAATGCTCTAAATGTCCTGACATGACAGGATTAGTACCCTAGATTAGGGATGACTGGCCCTGATAATGAGTAAACATGGCGTCAGTCATGTGACCCCCACCCCCCACACAATGTGTTGAGGCAATAGAGAGGACGCATTCATGTGATAAGTGAATAGGTCGAATGGAATAATGATGATCAACTACTTCACTGTCTCGAGATGATTTATAAAATGGCCGCCTGTCTCTAGGGGATGTTGTCATGTTTTTTAATAAAGTTAAATTGAAAAGAAAAACACCATAATGAGGAGACAGGAGGAAGAATCACAGCCATGACGGACATGATGAGGAGATGCTGCTGGAGGTAGAAATACTTTATAAGGGCCTGTTCACATCACGACGGAATCAATAGCGGAGTCGACTGCGCTATTGTCTCCCGTCGGAAAACCGGAAATGGTGATGAACGGAAACCATTAGCAATGTTTCCGTCACCATTGATATCAATGGTGACTGAAACGGAAGCTGTGGTTTCAGTTTCACTTTCCGTTGCGGGCGTTCACCCGACGGAAACCTCAGACGGAAACCCGGAACGGAAAGCGAGCGGTGATGTGAACTGGCCCTAACTTCTGCTCCTCAATAACCTATTATTCACCTGTTATATACCTGGACAGTGTTACCTGAATGCCGGGGGGGGTCACATGATGTGGTCACATGACTGCCGCCATCTTTAGTCCATTCAGTTATCCTATGGGTGTATGTCTATGGACAAATTTGTGGGCTTTACCATTTTTATTTTTAGACAGGAACAACTGCACTGATATAAGGAAGGTGTGAGCAGGATTTTAAATACATTTATATTAGAAATCTGTATAATTCTCTATTCTTTAAATAAATGAATAGAAAAAATAAAAAGTGAACAACCCCTTTAAGTATTTTTGTGTCCAGGATGCTATTTGTACCTGTGAATCGTACTGTCTGGTTAGAGAACACACGGGACGTATCACATTGAGCTCTGCGAAGAAGAAAGAAAATATGAAAAATGTTCTGCAGAAACTGAAAGAAGGGACGGAGAAAATAATCAATAGTCCGGAAGAGCGCAGGAGAACGGCACATGATACAGCAGCCGGTGAAACAGAGGGAATCGCTGCCCGGATCCGTATTGGTGGATAAAAATGACTGTCATGTGCATGAGGCCTTACATGCAGGGTTCTCTGATATAATGACCCCACAGCGTCCAGTCTCCCCCAGTCACCCACAGGTTTTGTCTTTATCAGGTACAGGATATGGGGGTGATGATGTAATAGTCAGGACTGGGGGTGTTGGGGGGAAGGTAACGGCTGCAGGAGAGGGGGTGATCTATGGGGAGGGTCCTGCAGACATATTACTGGATGTAAACACAGCTGCTAATAATATCCTTATATCCGACGACCTGAAAACTGCAACCTGGACAGATATAAAGCAGAATCATCCAGAAACAGCGGAGAGATTCCAGGATTATTGTCAGGTGATAAGCGGCAGGAGATTTTACTGGGATGTGGAGATCAGTGGATCAGGATTGTGGAGTGTGGAGATGTGTTACCCCAGCACAGACAGACAGGGCCGGCCTTAGGGGGGTGCGACCTGTGCCATTGCACAGGGCGCATCACTCCAGCAGGTGGGAGTGAGCGATGCACTGGCTCCCTTCCCCTGCTTGTTACAGAAGCGCCCGGGCCTGGCGACTCAGTAGCCGCCTTTCCCCTCGGGCGCTTCTTCACCCAGTGGCGTCGCTATCGCTGTAGCAGCCATAGTGGCTGCTAGCAGCGACACCGGGCATGAGAACGGGCCGGGATGTCCCGCCCCCATGACGGGCGGCGCCGCTAGCAGCCGTTGCGGCTGCTACAGCGGTAGCAACGCTACGACAGCATAACAGGGAGGTATCAGGGCGATACAGTGGCGCTATCTACAGGAAGGGGGTGGGTGCTATCTACAAGGGGGCTATGTGGCACAACCTACCAGGGGGCTATGTAGAACTACCTGCAAGGGGGCTGTGTGGCACTACCTACAAGGGGGCTGATGGTTATTTTACTGTGAGTAGGGGGGTGATGGTCTTCAAGTGGTTTCCACCTCTGAGCTCCAATTGAAATTAATAGGGGGCAGAAAATACCGGCAGCGCTCGTTTGGGATCATTCATACCTTGGAGATAATAACAAGTCCTGGTATTTGTGTGGAGAGCTGTGGTGTAATAATCAGTATTCAGTGAGACAGTGAAGAGATCCCATTACCTCACCAGATCTCCAGTGATAGAGTCAGGATCTGTCTGGATTATGAGGCCGGGCAGCTGTCCTTTTATGAGCTGTGTGACCCCATCAGACACTTACACACCTTCACCGAGCCCCTTCATGCTGCATTATGTCTCGGATCTGATGGTTCATTGAAGATTTTAAGGGCAATTAGCAACTGAGAAGCCATCATAATGGAAGAAACCTGGTGACATCACAAAATTATGGTATGGAAAGACCCTCAAAATGCCACCGATCATTTAGAGTGTACCTTCAATTTTGAACCCCATTTGATTTTGAGGTCCAAAACTCTGCTGATTAATTTTTATAATATATCTTTATAGGGGTAAGGGCTCAGATTATTTGAGCTGTAAATCCCCCGAAACACAGCCATAGAATAAGATGATAACATTTTCACTGCCACCGGCCACCACTACGGGGAGTTCACTGCATACAGGTTTATACAGCTCCCGTTAAACGCATTAATAAAAGCATTACATAAGGCTCCCCCTAGCGGTAGCTGCTCTTTGCCACAATCCAACCTCACCACTCAGTGTATCCCAATAAGTGTGGTGAATTCCCTAATCTGTACTTGGGACGTTGCTTCTGTATTTGGTGGTAGATCATGAAGTGTTGAACACTTCCTTCCTGGTGCCCCCTGAGATTACAAATGATCATCAGGGGACACTTCTAACAAAAAGGAATTATCCAAAGTGGACAAGACAAACCTTTTTCAGTTTATGTCATTGCGGGTTTGTCTTCAGCTGTTATTGCTGTGGGAATACGTATATGGCCAACCCCCTGTATGCATATGTTCTAATAGAGCATATGGAAAATGGATGTCCTCATAATACAACCACTTATGGATTTCTCTCCATCCAATCCAGACTGCCATGACGACTTCTCCTGGCCATGAATCGTCTCTGAAGAATTTGCTGTTCAAATGTCTTCCCATCCTGCTGCCCCCATTAATGGTGAGTGTGCAACTGCTGCCAAAAATAGTGCCGCACAGATAGTGCCCCCAAAATAATCATGGCAAACAGATCACTGCCCCACACTGTTATAGTGACCTCTTAGTGCCCCACACAGTGACAGTAAAAGTGCCACACAATAGTAGTGCCCACCTTTGGCCCCACAAAGCAATAGTGCCCAACTTTGGTCCCCCACTGTCATAGTGTCTACCTTCGGCTCAACAAGAAGGTAACAGTGGTATCCTCGTCTCCACACAGTAATAGTGCCACCCTACTGCCCCAAAAAATAATAGTGCCCCTATGTGCCCCACACACTTTCATAAGTTCGCACTAAAGGTACTTTTCCGTTGCCCCAAAAAAAAAAAACTATCAGACATCTGCATAGTTTTCAATTTTCGATAAAACCCAGTGAATATGGCAGGAGCAATAGAGTGAAATAGAAAGTCAAGAAACCCAAAGAGC
Organism: Rhinoderma darwinii; assembly: GCF_050947455.1. Lineage (NCBI taxonomy): Eukaryota > Metazoa > Chordata > Amphibia > Anura > Rhinodermatidae > Rhinoderma > Rhinoderma darwinii. Next base: position 7,350,855 of record NC_134689.1, on the reverse strand, counting down.
AGAGATTTTCCCACCGAGTTAGTGGGTAAATTTTACAGCTGCATAGTGACAGCTGTCATTTGGCCAGATGTGGGCCAATGTCACCACTGTTGCAGGGAAAGTTTTTCCTCAGCATGGTGACAGTGTTCTATTAGTTAAATTAAGAAACAACTGTCAAGGTGGCTGGACTTTTTAAGTGTAAGTGCGCTGAGTCCTTGGTCAGACATCAACGGGCTGTTGAAGAATTGCAGACCCGTTACCTGCAGGTTGGAAGAAAGTGTCTCCATAGTGTTCCGGGATTAACAGCCGAGGAGATGCTGGCGGATCATACCGAGAGGACAAGCGAGGAGGCCAGGGGAGAACTGATGCCGCGCAGAGCGCCGCCGAGTATCCACCGAAAGCAAGCGTCATTCTGAAAGTAAAGAGACCACGCTCGGGACTTCGCGAGAAGAGGAGACGTCGCACCTATTATCCGTCTCCCATTAGAGGCCCAGCCGGAAGGAGGAGTGATGTTTGGGCAATCGACACTGGTGAGCCAGAAGTCAGCAGAAGACCAGATTCTAGAGCGTCCGCACCAGGCAGAAGGAGTTCTTCAGCATCAGTAGTAGTGCCGGCAAAGGGAGCGGAGGAAGGTCTCTGGTGATAACCGTCAGTTTTCTACTGTTGCTGGTCCCAGGGGCCGGCATACCCCTTTCAATAGACAAGAAGATTTTTCATCAAACGTGGAGCAGCATGCATCTCAAGCAGCGGGTGTAGAGTTGCTACCCTCCCATCCTGCTGACTTGCTTCCATCTGTTTTGGTTAATCTTGCCTCTGTCCTCTAAGCAAAGTATGTTAGGGTTTTTCCCTCAAATGGCTGGAGTTATATCCCCCTCCCCTTTCTTCCCCACTGTCGTGGAAATCAATGGCTCAAAATATATTAGACTGAAATTTATATGAGTCCAAACGGACTCTCAAGGCCAGACCCCATTATTCAGTATCCTAATTAGGATATTTCACCGATATATATCGAGAGAGGAGAAGAAAACACACAGACACTGCTGATATGCTCAAAATACTCCTCTGAAGGATTTATTACCAGGCTCAAACTGTTAGACTGAAATTCAGAAGGGGTGTAGGCTTGAGGTTAACCAATCAGAGACAATGTGACAATATTTGCTATTCAGTAAAAAGCATACAATAAAATACATCCCAGATACATCATTATAATTCTTCACACATTAGGTTTGCAGGTGGCCTTATCTCTCCTGGACAGAATATTCTCGTGGAGTTGGGGGGGAGACCTTCCCTCTCGCATACTTGCCACCCTCCCTTCTCACTCCCTGACCATTCTCTACAAACTTCGTATGGGAACCAAGGTCAAAGATAAAACATACGAAATCAACATTACTTGTATTAAAGGAACAATGACTTTTCTATTCACTACAAAAGAACCAAGATGGGAACTCCAGACAAGATGGCTGCTGCATGAAACTAAATCATTTATACATTATCATCACTTTCACATATTACATATCTTAGTCATTCGGCATCCTGCTTGATAATTCACAATGTAATTTCATACAGAGAATATAAGCAAATAAACCATCCTTCACACCACCCACTGGCGTAGCTATAGGGGTCGCAGCGGTCGCAATTGCGACCGGGCCCCGAAGCCAGGGGGGCCCACGGCCCCCCGCACCACATCAATAAAAAGTTACTATAGTAACTCGGGCCGCGGGCTCCTGTTACTATAGTAACATACTTTACTTACCTTCCTGGTTCCGGATCGCAGCGGAGGTCCTGACGTCAAGCGCTGTGCGCAGCGCATGACGTCACAGCGCTATGCCGCCGCGCACAGCATCGAGACTACAGAACTCCCGCCGCGGCCGAAGAGGAAGGTAAGCTTAGCCCTGACTGGCGGGGTCTGACTCCCGGGACCCGCCAATCAGCTGTTTTGAAGGGGCCGCAGCACTCGTACGAGAGCTGCTCCCCTTCATTCCTGTCACTTCATTTCGGTCACACTGTGAATCGGTGTCGGCGATTCACAGTGTGAGCGAGTAGTGAAATGAAGGGGAAGCAGCTCTCGTACGAGTGCTGCGGCCCCTTCAAAACAGCTGATTTGCGGGTCCCGGGCGACACATCAGCTATTGATGGCCTATCCTGTGGATAGGCCATCAATGGTTAGGGACTGCACAACCCCTAAGCCTACGATGTATCAGGCTTAGGGGGCCCATGAGACAGGATCACAGATTGTGTGATCCTGTCTCCTGGGCCCTGTATCTAAGCCAATCACATGGTAGGCTTAGATACATGGCCCATGCGTGATCCTGTCTGCTGGGCCCTGTATCTAAGCCTACCACACTGTAGGTTTAGATACAGGGCCCCAGCACACACTAATCTTATACTGTATAAGATTACTGTCTGCTGGACCCTGTATCTAAGCCTACCTTGTGGTAGGCTTAGTTACAGGGTCCCACAGACAGTATCACACATGGGCCCTGTATCTAAGCCTTAGGGTATGTGCACACACACAAATTACGTCCGTAATTGACGGACGTATTTCGGCCGCAAGTCCCGGACCGAACACAGTGCAGGGAGCCGGGCTCCTAGCATCATACTTATGTACGATGCTAGGAGTCCCTGCCTCGCTGCAGGACAACTGTCCCGTACTGTAATCATGTTTTCAGTACGAGACAGTTGTCTTGCAGCGAGGCAGGGACTCCTAGCATCGTACAGAAGTATGATGCTAGGAGCCCGGCTCCCTGCACTGTGTTCGGTCCGGGACTTGCGGCCGAAATACGTCCGTCAATTACGGACGTAATTAGTGTGTGTGCACATACCCTAACACATGTGTTACTAATCATTTTTTGTGTGTTTTCTTACAGGTTCGGTCGTTGGACTACGGCGGATTCCAGGACTACTTCGATGACAGCTTTTTTTTTTATTAATAAAATGGTTAATGAGGACTGTGTGGGTTTTTTTTTTATTTCAATAAAATATTTTTTCTATGTCTTTGTGGTTTTTTTTTAAACTATATTACTACCGCCTTAGTAATGGCCGCCGGCTGATTGACAGCATCCATTGCTAAGGCGGGGCTTAGTGTTAGCAGGTACAGAGGCTAACACTAACCCCCATTATTACCCCGTTACCCACCACCACCAGGGGTGCTGGGAAGAGCCGGGTACCATCCAGTACTTGACCATCTGTAGTGATGGTTGGCCACTGGGGTGGCCGCAGGCTGGTATTATCAGGAGGGGAAAGGTCGAAAACAGTGGCCCTTCCCATCCTGGTAATGCTAGGCTGTTGCTGCTTTATTGTATCTGGCTGGTTATGAAAATGGGGGGGACCCCACGTCATTTAAAAAAAAATAATTGGAAAGAATGATGTCGGGTCCCCCCCAATTTTCATAACCAGCCAGATACAACACAGCAGCAGCAGGCAGCATTACAAGGGTGGGAGGGCCACTGTTTTTGGCCTTCCCCAGCCTAATACTACCAGCCTGCGGCCACCCCGGTGCCTGCCCGTCACTACAGATGGTCGGGTACTGGTTTGTACCCGGCTCTTCCCAGTACCCCTGGTGGCGGTGGGTACCGGGGTAATAATGGGGGTTAGTGTAGCCTCTGCACCGGCTGACATTAAGCCTCGCCTTAGTAATGGAGGTTGTCAATCAGCCAGCGGCCATTACTAAGGCGGTAGTAATAAAGTTTAAAAAGATACAAGCACATAGAAAAAATATTTTATTGAAATAAAAAAACACAACCCTCATTAACCATTTTATTGAGAATAAAAAAAACGCCGTCATTGAAGTCCTCAAATCCGAAGTCCAACAACCGAACCTGTAAAAAAAACACAAACACAAAAATAATCAGTAACACATAAAGAAGCAAAATTATTATTCTTACCTATCCTGGGTCCAGCGCTGGAGCCGCAATGTCAGCGAGCTGGGCCCTGTATCTAATCCTATCATGTGTGATACTGTCTGCTGAGCCACTGTATCTAATCCTATCATGTGTGATACTGTCTGCTGAGCCACTGTATCTAATCCTATCATGTGTGGTACTGTCTGCTGAGCCACTGTATCTAATCCTATCGTGTGGTACTGTCTGCTGAACCACTGTATCTAATCCTATCATGTGTGATACTGTCTGCTGGGCCACTGTATCTAATCCTATCATGTTTGATACTGTCTGCTGAGCTGTGTATCTAATCCTATCATGTGTGATACTGCCTTCTGAGCCACTGTATCTAATGCTATCATGTGTGATACTGTCTGCTCAGCCACTGTATCTAATCCTATCCATAGTTTATAGGGTCGTAGTGCTATAGATATTCTATGCTGTCTCATATACACACTTTTTTTGGGGGCGGACACATATGTATTGGGGCTATTTCCCGGACATTTTAAGCCCTGAGGGTATGTTCACACGGCAGCGTCCGTTACGGCTGAAATTACTGTGCTGTTTTCAGGAGAAAACAGCACCGTAATTTCAGCCGTAATGACATGTGGAGGCGTCTTTTGCTGCGTCCATTACGGAAGTAACTGAAGCTGGTTTTCCATGGAGTCCATGGAAAACGGCTCCATTTACGTCTGAAGAAGTGACAGGCACTTTTTTACGCGCCGCCTTTTGACAGCGACGCGTAAAAAAAAATGACCGTCGGCACAGAACATCGTAAGACCCATTCAAATGAATGGGCAGATGTTTGCCGACGCTTTTGAGCCGCATTTTCGGACGTAATTCAATGCTAAAACGCCCTAATTACATCCGTAAATAGTGTGTGTGAACCCAGCCTTAGTGACGCCCCCGGCTGCTAGTGCTGCATTGTTGGGTCATTTAGGAGACCCAGCGATGCAGCTGAAAGTGGACCGTCGGCCATGAGAAGTTTGCGGGGGGGGGGGGGGCCCAGTAAGAATTTTTGCATCGGGGCCCATGAGCCTCTAGCTACGCCCCTGACACCACCTAATAATATTGCTGCGGTCTGGAGGACTTTAGATCCTGTCCCTGATAGAGATCAAGGTGTAGATATTGATTCTGTAGCCACACCTGTATGTTCAGTGGTTAGAGGTGTTTTAAGAAGTTTTCTATAAGTACTTACGGTACGTGTACAGTTTCCCCGTTAGGTTTTCATTTGTCTGCTAATATTAAAGAAAAAATTTGTCGTGGGGACTTTGTGGATTTATTATTCTTGTTACCTGTGTCAAAAGTTAGACAAAAAGAGGACAAAGTAGAGGACAGTGTCTTGTGTAAAAAATACCCAGAGAGTTGTTCAGGGTTGTTCCAGCATGTTAATATTATCTTAGAAGCTTATTAACATTTTGTAGGTTTGAGCTGGTTTTTCTGTGTTGAGCTTTCGGCAAAAATTTACAGTTTTTCCCTCACGTAAATGGGGGGTAAAGGACGTTGGTCTTTGGTTAAATTGAATGCTTCCTTAGAAACTAACTGGGTCAAATGCGACACAGAAGACTTGTAGTGACGTTGGGGTGTACCTGGAAAGTTCCCTATTTTTCATTTAATGACTCTCAGTGTCGTTGGCCACGTACATGCAAATATAACCAGTTTTCATATTGTGGAGGGGGACATCCTACGTCAAGGTGTTTTAAAAATGCCAATCCTCCTCAAAGGAATATGTTAACAAAAGCACCGACACCGGTAAACTTGGAGAGTATGTTACCATGGCTAGAGCAATATCCAAATCAAAAGATGGCGCAATTGTTAATTAGTGATTTTAGCCGTGGTTTTGGTGTTCCTTCTTTTTCCGGTGTTGGATGTACTTGGGTTGATAATTTAAAGTATATGTCTCTTCATCCGGAAATTGTTGCAGCTAAAATTGAAAAGGAAGTAAGAGTGGGCAGGGTAGTGGGCCCCCTTCCCTGAATGTAAAATCTCATACAGTTACGTTGAAAAAAAAAAAAGATGCAAAGAGGAAAAATCAGGAAATTGTTCTGGTCCTCAAGGCCAAGATTGGCCCAGACCTTACGGTGTTAAAGAACTAATCCGGGTTCTAATTTTTTTTTGTTATTGCTGCAAATTAGATAAATTAACAAGCAGTACTTACCTATCCTATCCCCAGTGATCCAGCGCTGACGCTCCGGCGACACTCTTGGTGGTTGTTTGCATGCATGTAGCATGTGAGCGCTGCAGCCAATCAGTAGGCTCAGCAGGGCTCACCGATTACAAATCATATTTCTGGCCTAATGCCAAAAATACAACACGATACCCCTAAGCCCGCGTCAGCACTGGATCATGGGGGGAAAAGGATAGGCAAGTACTGCTTTTATTAATTTATTTACTTTACGGCCATTACAAAAGAATTTTCAGAACCCGGATAACCCCTTTAAATGTATGTTTCACTATGAATGCTATATACCTTTAACCCCTTAAGGACGCAGCCTAGTTTGGGCCTTAAGGCTCAGAGCCCATTTTTCAAATCTGACATATTTCACTTTATGTGGTAATAACGTCGGAATGCTTAAACCTATCCAAGCGATTCTGAGATTGTTTTCTCGTGACACTTTGGGCTTCATGTTCGTGGTAAAATTTGGTCGATATATTCAGTGTTTATTGGTGAAAAATTGCAAAATTTAGAGAAAATTTTGAAAAAATTGCATTTTTCAGAATTTAAATGCATCTGCTTGTAAAACAGACGGTTATACCACCCAAAATAGTTACTAGTTCACATTTCCCATATGTCTACTTTAGATTGGCATCGTTTTTTTAACATTCTTTTATTTTTCTTGGACGTTACAAGGCTTAGAACATAAACAGCAATTTCTCATATTTTTAAGAAAATTTCAAAAGCCTTTTTTTTAAGGTACCTCTTGAGTTCTGAAGTGGCTTTGAGGGGCCTATGTATTAGAAACCCCCATAAAACACCCCATTTTAAAAACTAGACCCCTCAAAGTATTCAAAACAGCATTTAGAAAGTTTTTTAACCCTTCAGGCATTTCACAGGAATTAAAGCAATGTGGAGGTGAAATTTGCAAATTTCATTTTTCTTGCTGAATTTCAATATTATTCCATTTTTTTCTGTAACACAGAAGATTTTACCAGAGAAATACTACTAAATATGTATTGTCCAGATTCTGCAGTTTTTAGAAATGTCCCACATGTGGCTCTAGTGCGCTCGTGGAATAAAACACAAGCCTCAGAAACAAAGGAGCACCTAGTGCATTTTGAGGCCTCTTTTTTATTAGAATATATTTTAGGCAGCATGCCAGGTTTGAAGAGGTGTTGAGGTATGAAAGCAATGGAAACCCACCAGAAGTGACCCCATTTTGGAAACTAGACCCCTCAAGGAATTCATTTATGGTTGTTGTTATCATTTTGACCACACCGTTTTTTCACAGCACCTATTTGAATTGGGCTGTGAATTAAAAAAATGATATTTTTTTCCATTAAGATGTAATTTTTGTTCAAAATTTCTTATTTTCACAAGGAATAAAACACCCCATTTTGTTGCCCAATTTGTCCTGAGTGCGGCAATACCCCATTTGTGGTGATAAACTGATGTTTGGGCCCATGGCAGGACTCAGAAGGAAAGGACCACCATTTGGCCTACTGGAGCTTTTCTTGTGCTAAGTCATGTATGCAGAAGCCCCTGAGGTACCAGTACAGTTAAAACCCCCGAGAAGTGACCCCATTTTAAAAACTACACCCCTTAAGACATTCATCTAGTGGTGTAGTGAGCATTTTGACCCCACAGTTATTGTGTAAAAGGTAATGCGCAGCAGATGGTGCAAAGTGAGATTTGCAATTTCCTATGCATATATGCCATTTCAGTGTCTGATATATTGTGCCCAGCATGTGCCACTGGAGACATACACCCCATAAATTGTAATGTGGGTTCTCCCGGGTACGGCAATACCCTACATGTGGCTGTTATTAGCTGCCTGGGCACACGACAGGGCTCAGAAGGGAAGGACCACCATTTAGCCTACTGGAGCTTTTCTGGTGCTAAGTCATGTAGGCAGAACCCCTGAGGTACCAGTACAGTTGAAACCCCCGAGAAGTGACCCCATTTTAAAAACTACACCCCTTAAGACATTCATCTAGTGGTGTAGTGAGCATTTTGACCCCACAGTTATTGTGTAAAAGGTAATGCGCAGCAGATGGTGCAAAGTGAGATTTGCAATTTCCTATGCATATATGCCATTTCAGTGTCTGATATATTGTGCCCAGCATGTGCCACTGGAGACATACACCCCATAAATTGTAATGTGGGTTCTCCCGGGTACGGCAATACCCTACATGTGGCTGTTATTAGCTGCCTGGGCACACGACAGGGCTCAGAAGGGAAGGACCACCATTTAGCCTACTGGAGCTTTTCTGGTGCTAAGTCATGTAGGCAGAACCCCTGAGGTACCAGTACAGTTGAAACCCCCGAGAAGTGACCCCATTTTAAAAACTACACCCCTTAAGACATTCATCTAGTGGTGTAGTGAGCATTTTGACCCCACAGTTATTGTGTAAAAGGTAATGCGCAGCAGATGGTGCAAAGTGAGATTTGCAATTTCCTATGCATATATGCCATTTCAGTGTCTGATATATTGTGCCCAGCATGTGCCACTGGAGACATACACCCCATAAATTGTAATGTGGGTTCTCCCGGGTACGGCAATACCCTACATGTGGCTGTTATTAGCTGCCTGGGCACACGACAGGGCTCAGAAGGGAAGGACCACCATTTAGCCTACTGGAGCTTTTCTGGTGCTAAGTCATGTAGGCAGAACCCCTGAGGTACCAGTACAGTTGAAACCCCCGAGAAGTGACCCCATTTTAAAAACTACACCCCTTAAGACATTCATCTAGTGGTGTAGTGAGCATTTTGACCCCACAGTTATTGTGTAAAAGGTAATGCGCAGCAGATGGTGCAAAGTGAGATTTGCAATTTCCTATGCATATATGCCATTTCAGTGTCTGATATATTGTGCCCAGCATGTGCCACTGGAGACATACACCCCATAAATTGTAATGTGGGTTCTCCCGGGTACGGCAATACCCTACATGTGGCTGTTATTAGCTGCCTGGGCACACGACAGGGCTCAGAAGGGAAGGACCACCATTTAGCCTACTGGAGCTTTTCTGGTGCTAAGTCATGTAGGCAGAACCCCTGAGGTACCAGTACAGTTGAAACCCCCGAGAAGTGACCCCATTTTAAAAACTACACCCCTTAAGACATTCATCTAGTGGTGTAGTGAGCATTTTGACCCCACAGTTATTGTGTAAAAGGTAATGCGCAGCAGATGGTGCAAAGTGAGATTTGCAATTTCCTATGCATATATGCCATTTCAGTGTCTGATATATTGTGCCCAGCATGTGCCACTGGAGACATACACCCCATAAATTGTAATGTGGGTTCTCCCGGGTACGGCAATACCCTACATGTGGCTGTTATTAGCTGCCTGGGCACACGACAGGGCTCAGAAGGGAAGGACCACCATTTAGCCTACTGGAGCTTTTCTGGTGCTAAGTCATGTAGGCAGAACCCCTGAGGTACCAGTACAGTTGAAACCCCCGAGAAGTGACCCCATTTTAAAAACTACACCCCTTAAGACATTCATCTAGTGGTGTAGTGAGCATTTTGACCCCACAGTTATTGTGTAAAAGGTAATGCGCAGCAGATGGTGCAAAGTGAGATTTGCAATTTCCTATGCATATATGCCATTTCAGTGTCTGATATATTGTGCCCAGCATGTGCCACTGGAGACATACACCCCATAAATTGTAATGTGGGTTCTCCCGGGTACGGCAATACCCTACATGTGGCTGTTATTAGCTGCCTGGGCACACGACAGGGCTCAGAAGGGAAGGACCACCATTTAGCCTACTGGAGCTTTTCTGGTGCTAAGTCATGTAGGCAGAACCCCTGAGGTACCAGTACAGTTGAAACCCCCGAGAAGTGACCCCATTTTAAAAACTACACCCCTTAAGACATTCATCTAGTGGTGTAGTGAGCATTTTGACCCCACAGTTATTGTGTAAAAGGTAATGCGCAGCAGATGGTGCAAAGTGAGATTTGCAATTTCCTATGCATATATGCCATTTCAGTGTCTGATATATTGTGCCCAGCATGTGCCACTGGAGACATACACCCCATAAATTGTAATGTGGGTTCTCCCGGGTACGGCAATACCCTACATGTGGCTGTTATTAGCTGCCTGGGCACACGACAGGGCTCAGAAGGGAAGGACCACCATTTAGCCTACTGGAGCTTTTCTGGTGCTAAGTCATGTAGGCAGAACCCCTGAGGTACCAGTACAGTTGAAACCCCCGAGAAGTGACCCCATTTTAAAAACTACACCCCTTAAGACATTCATCTAGTGGTGTAGTGAGCATTTTGACCCCACAGTTATTGTGTAAAAGGTAATGCGCAGCAGATGGTGCAAAGTGAGATTTGCAATTTCCTATGCATATATGCCATTTCAGTGTCTGATATATTGTGCCCAGCATGTGCCACTGGAGACATACACCCCATAAATTGTAATGTGGGTTCTCCCGGGTACGGCAATACCCTACATGTGGCTGTTATTAGCTGCCTGGGCACACGACAGGGCTCAGAAGGGAAGGACCACCATTTAGCCTACTGGAGCTTTTCTGGTGCTAAGTCATGTAGGCAGAACCCCTGAGGTACCAGTACAGTTGAAACCCCCGAGAAGTGACCCCATTTTAAAAACTACACCCCTTAAGACATTCATCTAGAGTGTAGTGAGCATTTTGACCCAACAGTTATTGTGTAAAAGGTAATGCGCAGTAGATGGTGCAAAGTGAGATTTGCAATTTCCTATACATATATGCCATTTCAGTGTCCGATATATTGTGCCCAGCATGTGCCACCGGAGACATACACCCCATAAATTGTAATGTGGGTTCTCCCGGGTACGGCAATACCCTACATGTGGCTGTTATTTGCTGCTTGGGCACATGGCAGGGCTCAAAAGGGAAAGATGAGGGGGATAAGCTGTGCGGAGTGCATCAGGGTAAATTAAAAATCAAGGGATGTATGGTAAATTTTAAAACAATCTTTCATACAGAGCCCTGGTTTTTCGGGACACGTGTCGCATTGGTATGTTGTGTCCTTCCTTATCCCCCTCTTATAGCACACTTTGCACCTCTTTTGACTTTTTCCCTTCTTGCCAGTTTGGGGAACTTCTCCTGGAAAGTGTTGCCCTGGTACGATGCGTGTGGCCTCGCTTCCAGAAGTACTGGGTGCCCCTCCTTCCTGGTCGCCAAAAATTAGGTTCTTTATAACCACCTCTTGAAATTCCAGGAAAGTTCCCCTCTGGCCTGCACATCGACGTAGCACGTACGCATTGTACAATGCCATCTGTATGATGTGCACGGCCAGCTTCTTATACCACACCCTCGATTTCCGCGTAGCGCTGTAGGGCTTCAGGACTTGATCTGACAAGTCCACCCCTCCCATGTACCTATTGTAGTCCAGGATGCAATCTGGTTTGGGGGTCTCTGTACTGGTACCTCGTACAGGTACATGGGTACTGGTGTGGCCATGTATTGTTGTCAATACAAGGACATCTCTCTTGTCCTTGTACTTGACACACAATATGTTGCTACTAGAATGTGCCCTGCTCTCACCCCTTCTGAGTGTTTGCCCAAGCAGTGTTTTAGGGAGGCCTCTAAGATTTTTTCTAGCAGTGCCGCATGCCGCAGTCCTTCTGGAAGCGAGGCACTTGAAGAGCGGGACGCTGGTATAAAAATTATCCAGGTAGAGGTGGTAACCCTGGTCCAGCAGTGGGTGCACCAAATCCCACACAATTTTTGCGTTAATTCCCAGTAAGGGGGGGCATTCTGGGGGCTGAATACTGCTGTCCTTCCCTTCATATATCCTGAATTTATATGTATACCCTGATGCACTCTCGCACAGCTTATACAACTTCACGCCATACCTTGCCCTCTTACTTGGCAGGTATTGGCGGAATTGAAGCCTCCCTTTAAAATGTACCAGGGACTCATCAATGGAAATACACTTCTCGGGGGTGTATGCTTGGGCAAACCGGGCACTGAAATGGTCTAATAGGGGTCTCAGTTTATATAAACGGTCAAAACTGGGGTCATCTCGGGGTGGGCACTGCTCATTATCGGCATAATGTAGGAAGCGAAGTATTGCCTCATAACGCATCCTGGACATGGCCATACGGTACATCGGGGTGTGGTATAGGATGTCCGTGCTCCAGTAGGTCCTAATGGATGGCTTTTTTAGAAGCCCCATGTTCAAGAGCAGTCCCCAGAACTTGCCCAACTCTGCTGCGTTTACAGGAGTCCACCTCTGGGATTGGGCATAAAATGAGTTGGGGTTCTTGGTGATATACTGTTGGGCATATAAATTAGTCTGGGTGACCATTAGCTCTATAAAGTTATCAGTGAAGAAGAACTTGAAAAAGTCCATCTCACTGAACCCTGCCGTGTTAAATTTGATGCCTGGGCTGCCCGTGTACTCAGGGATTTGGGGTTCATAATGGTCTGGTGTGGGTGTCCAAATGGGGTCACTTCGCTCAGGGGTATCACTTGTTGTGGGGTCACTTCTCTCAGGGATTTCTACTATGGTGGTGGTCCTGGGGCGTCTCCTAGGGGGTCCCTCCTCTTCATCGCTGGATGAGGAGGTAGACAAATAAAATACTGTATCGCCATCCGACGAGTCTGTGTCGGAGGCCAGAAATGCATACGCCTCTTCAGCAGTAAATGTCCGTTGGGACATGCTTGTTGTGCGAAGACAAAATTTATATACTGCAAAAAAATAAATCCCTAACTGGGAGCAATAGGATAGCACAACTAGCACAAATGTGTGTTTTGTTTTTAGAGAGCAAGTGGACTTCCCTGACACTAAAGCTAACTAGGGCGAGGGTTCCTAACACTAAACCTAACTAAATTTTATGTGGACTTCCCTAACGCTAAACCTAACTACGGCGACGATTCCCTGACACTAAACCTATCTAGATTATTTCAAGCTTCCCTGACACTAAACCTAACTACGGTGACGGGTGCCTGACACTAAACCTATCTAATTATTCCGAGCTTCCCTGACGCTAAACCTAACTACGGTGATGGATCCCTAACGCTAAGCCTATCTACGGTGACCGATTCCTGACGCTAAATTCCCTGACACTATACCTAACTACGCTTTTTGACGGTTCCCTGACACTAACTAACCCTAATACTAAACTAACCAGTTAAATTTTCAAAATTGGCTAAACTAACTATTTTTTTTTGTTTCTTTTTTTTCTTTTTATATTTTTTTTTTTGTTTTATGTTTTATATAGAAAAAAATGAAAAAAAAATCCCCAGGGACCAAGAAATGTGGTCCTGAAGACTGAAAAGTGGTCAGTGATAGGAGATCACTGACCAAAAAACGTGGGTAGAACTCAAAGAGGAAGGGAACAGGAGTGGGTAGTGGATGGGGTGGTGGGAAGCAAAAAAAACGTTGTTTTAGAAACTTTTTTTCACTTTTTTTCACTTCTTTTCTCTCTGACTCTCTGCTCACAACCGATCTCAACGCCTCGCTAACTCCAACAGGGCGTTCAGGGCGGTTGCAGCAGGATGTGAGGTCAGAGAGAGGAAGTGACGAGAATGATCGCTGCTATTGGCTAGTTACTCACTGACTAGCCAATAGCGGCGATCGGCGAGGCGGGACCATAGTAAATGGTCCCGGCCCATTATGCTGTGATAGCATGCTGTCAGAAACAGCAGCTATCACAGCTCAGGAACGCCGGGCTCGAGCACTGCTGTGCTGAATGAGACCGATCGCTGCTATTGGCTAGTTACTCACTGACTAGCCAATAGCGGCGATCGGCGAGGCGGGACCATAGTAAATGGTCCCGGCCCATTATGCTGTGATAGCATGCTGTCAGAAACAGCAGCTATCACAGCTCAGGAACGCCGGGCTCGAGCACTGCTGTGCTGAATGAGACCGATCGCTGCTATTGGCTAGTTACTCACTGACTAGCCAATAGCGGCGATCGGCGAGGCGGGACCATAGTAAATGGTCCCGTCCCATTATGCCGTGATAGCCTGCTGTCAGAAACAGCAGCTATCACAGCGCATGAACGCGCCGGGCGCGCGCACCGCTGTTCTAACTGCAAGACGTACTATTACGGCATGGAGCGCGAACGATAGAGCTGCCATGACGTAATAGTACGTCAAGGAGCGGGAAGGGGTTAAAGAGGCTCTGTCACCAGATTATAAGTGCCGTATCTCCTACATAGTCTGATCGGCGCTGTAATGTAGATAACAGCAGTGGTTTTTATTTTGAAAAACAATCATTTTTGAGCAAGTTATGAGCTAGTTTAGATTTATGCTAATGAGTTTCTCAATGGACAACTGGGCGTATTTTTACTTTTTACCAACTGGGTGTTGTACAGAGAAGTGTATGAGGCTGACCAATCAGTGACTAATCAGTGTCCTACACTTCTCATTGTTCCAGCCCAGCTTCTTTCACTGCACAATCACACTGTGCTGTGGATCATAAATCTAAACTAGCTCATAACTTGCTCAAAAATGATCGTTTTTCAAAATAAAAACCACTGCTGTTATCTACATTACAGCGCCGATCACATTATGTAGGAGATAGTCAAGTTATAATCTGGTGACAGAGCCTCTTTAATATTTAACTGCTTAAACACTTGGCAACATGTCACGTACATGTACGTGACAGCAGCCAAGGGGAAGTATGGAGTGGGCTCACGAGTTGAGCGTGCTCCTTACTGAGCGGGTGTTGGCTGTAACATACTCACTTTGATTCTGTCCAAGATCACTTTGATTCTGCCAGTTTAACCACTTAGATGCTGCAGTCAATAGTGACCGGGGCATCTAAGTGTAAAGGATCTGCCAGACACAGCTTCTGTGTCGACGCCCGTGGGTAATCAGTCTGCACCTGCTCCTAGGTCTGATAGAGTGAAACAATCTGCTACCACTCAGGCTGGTAGGCTCAGGAGTGGGAGAACCTATCACAGCCTGGCCAGACGGTTCTAGCTCCCGCCCTCGGTCTATTTATACCTTCATTTCCTGCTTGTCTTTGCCTGTGATTCTTTCCTGTTTCCTGGCTCTGCTGCTCCTGCTATTATTATTGACCTTGCTTCATTTTTGACCCTGGCTTTACTGACTACGCTCCTGCTCTGCGTTTGGTACCTCGTACACTCCTGGTTTGACTTGGCTCGTTCACTACTCTTGTTGCTCACGGTGTTGCCGTGGGCAACTGCCCCATTTCCCTTAGCTTCTGTGTACCCTTGTCTGTTTGTCTGTCGTACACATATTGAGTGTAGGGACCGTCGCCAAGTTGTACGCCGTCGCCTAGGACGGGCCGTGCAAGTAGGCAGGAACTGAGTGGCGGATAGATTAGGGCTCACCTGTCTGTCTCCCTACCCCGTCATTACACTAAGTCATTAGAAAGAGGTGGTGGCCCCCTTTGACAGCCCATTGGGCCCCCCACGACGTGATCACAGCGTGCCGATGATTGTTATGGCAGTCTGGGGGCCCAATAAAAGCCCCAGGTCTGCCATCTTTGTACTCCTATTAACCAGTGTCACGTTGGGTACGTGGACCTACTTGGCCGTACCGCCTTAACGGTATGGCAGCCAGACAACAGGACAAAGGTCAAAGTCTATAGTTCGTATAGGTGTACCTGTGGTAGCTTCAGACAGTAGCGAGGCAGGCTCAGAAGGGAATTTGGCCGCAGGTGGACACCAGGCGTGGTGTAGCAGGACAGGCGTGGTACACAGCGCAGCACGACTCCAACTCAATGCGGTACTTGACCAGGATAGCACAGGATACAGGTTACAGGTAGCAGGAACGGGAAACACTGGGAACTGGAAGACACTAGGAGACCATTTGCAGAGACAAACAAGGGCAACGACAACAAAGCTCAGGCAAGGCAGGAAGGGGCTGGGCCCTTCTTATAGTCCAGGATGCTCATGGGCTAATTTGACACTTAAACTCAGGTGCATTAGCTGGCCCTTTAAGAGCGGGCACGAGCGTGCGCGCGCACCCTACAGGACCCGGCCGAGCGAATCGGAAGTGAGCGCTGGCGTCTCCTAAGGAGGAGATCGGGCCAGCGCTCACAGATCCATGGCTGCGGCCGTCAGGAGGTGAGTGAGCCTGATGGCCCGCGGCCATGGGCATGGCAACCAGGGCTTGAAAAAACTAAAATTGGCTGCGTCTCCAAGGAGTTCAATATGCTTTTGATGTCCAAGTACAATGGCTGTCTTGGTCCAGATATAAGCTAAGTAAATACAACAATGATCTTGCCCAGTCACAAGTTGACTATTGATCAGGAGGACCTATTGTCCAGGAACAAGAACCCGTTTATCCTGTAAATAGGTGTGGAGAGAGCAAACAGTTCTGAGGTAGTGAGGACAAATGCATATGCCATTGTAATATATAGGGGGAATTTATTAAGCTTGTATACGATATGGGGAAAAGTACAAGCATGGGAACAGGTAGTGCTACAAGGTGTGTGAGCAAACATTGCATTGTTGATGGGTTGGTATGCAACCGACAATTTAGTGGATAAGTAGACACATGGAAACCTTTGAGATTACTGGTCCTCCAGTACACATGGTAGCTTTCTCCAACCCATTGGTGTAACAATATGTTTGTCAAAGTCTGTCAAATCATTTGATTTTTGTACCGTTTTCAAGTAACCGTTTTCAAGGGTCCGAGCACTGAGATCCCCACTGATCGCTAAAACTAAGCGGCAGAAGTGCTGGAGTGAGTCCTGTGCCGATTCGTTTAAGATCGCATTTCCTTGGAAAGCCGAGCGAGCGGTGTATAGACTCATAGACTTTATATTGAGCTCGTACACCCCTTCGAGGAAAGCCGATCAGAAACAGAATGGCACACCACTCACCCAAGGGCTTCTGCCACTTCATTTTAGCAATCGGTGGGGGTTTCAGTACAGAGACAGCAACCGATCAAAACTTTCCCATGACAGCAAATGTTGGGGGAGAAAAGGATTGGGATTTCAACATGCCCGATCCTTTTGTCCATTAGTAGAAAATCCGCGGCCAGACGAATCTGGCAGCGCCTTTCTTCCTTCTTCCCATTGAAAACTCAGACGAGCCAAGCGTGCATGTCTATGGGGGAGTCGACAGGAATAGATGTCAGTCGAACGATATAAAGTATATTGCCAGCTTGACTTTTGTAAACTAGATAAGTTATAACATATCCCCTCATTGCTGCCATTGAAGTTGCCGGAGAAAGGAAATGTATTTCAACTTCATTACATTATCCACAAGGTTATTTATCCAGTGAAGTTTAAAGTAAGTTTTGAAATTGTATGATATAGCTGGGTTAAGAAAATTTCCTGATCAGAGTAGCAAATGGGGTGGGGAGGTGTTCACAAATTTTTAATGGGGCACATTTTTGAGTTATGGTAATGTCTGAACTTGCAATTGCCAGTTCTCACGGGTCACATAGACCCAATGTTCCATCAGCTGAAGAAGTGAGCGGGTGATATCATTCTATTGGGGTGCAGAGGTAGTATGGTCTATGCAAGGATACAGTACCACATTAAAAAGTCTCCAGCCATGATCATGTTATTCATGGGCTATTTTATGAGGGTATGCGACATGTTGAAAAAAAATGCCTGTTTATCATCATTGGGAGCATAGATATTAACTAATAGAGTCTGCGTGCTATCAATTTGGAGTCTCAGAACCAGATATCTTTTCTAGGGATCGATAATGGATTGCTCTATGGAACAAGGCAGGTCTTTCTTGGACACCTTTGTCATATATATTTTTTTAAACATATGTTAGTGGTTACCTGAATTTAAAAAATACCCGCTAATACTCAGTTTGCAACTTGTTCCTAGTTTCAGACTATTCTCCTGTGGACGTGTCCCTCCCAGTAAAACATGCTTTATGTGAGGTCTGTGTGTCCAGGATGCTGCTGCCTTCACTATCTCTCATGTATCAGCACAGCTTTGTCACCCCTTGCCCTTGTAATTCAGCCCTTGTATAATCTCCAATCTACTGTGCATACACAGAAAGTCATGCTGAGGTGTGTGTGATCCCACGCTGTGGGTGCTACACAGCCTATGAGATTCCCCTTCCCCTGTTCTTTCCTCTTTATCTTGAAACTGATAGTCTGTGTGATCTAACTCCACTGCATACTTAGATACTTCCAGCCTTTCCACACTCAGATCTGCCCTGTACAACATCATCCCCCTCCCTGCTTCTACCTCGAAAGGTACAACCACACAGCACGGCTATACTGTAGATTTTCCATCCAGATTCACAGGCAGAAATTCCACAGCATATTACAGTAACAGCAAAGTGAATACGATTATAACAGAACTCATCCACACGCTGCAGAAAATTTCCCACTGGAAATTGACCTGCAGTCCATTTTTTAAAATTTGCAGCATGTGAGTTTATGTTGTGGCTCTTCACTACAGATTTCATTCCTTTCAACGAGAGCAACAAAATCTGCAGCAATCCGCATGTGTAACAATCAAATTTTGCTGTGGAAACAATGCAAATTTACAGCGAAACTTGCATGAAGATTTTCAGTTGAATTTTCCTTCCCATGGGGATGTACCCTTACACTGAGAGAAGTGTAGGGGAGAGCCAAGGTGAGTCTGACCGACAGATCAGTGGACTGTCAAATTTATGTCCGTATTTGCAGGAAACCAGATTTCTACAGAAGTTACACAGACTCTACAGCAGCAAAATGGTAGGACATTTTTTAAAAATAGACTATTTAGAAAGCTGTTTCATTTTGCATTAAAATGTCAGTGCCCCAAGGTGTGGTCAACCGACGACTGTTCTCTGGTAAAAAAACATTACTCCCAGTTTTAGCATTCTTTCTTGTAATAGGTGTGTCAAGAGAAGTCACATTCCGAGAGTGTCACGTCAATCAGTTGCTTGTTTGGCAGCTAGAGGATCCTCAAAGGTCAATAATGTGGTTACCAATATGGAGTTGCAGCTTAGCCTGGTAGAGAAGTTAAAAACTGTTATTCCAACCGTGTAATAGAGGTGAAAGCTCTTCTTTTCTGGGCAGCAGCTGTGGAAAAGTCTTGAAAGATCAGGATTTCAGCATCATGAATGATCAGTTCCCCTTGTTGCCTGTATGCCCATAGGACCTTTTCCTCGACAGCTCAATGGAGGTATTACCAGTTACCAGGCATGGTCTGTTGCCTCCATGGTGTAATGGGAAGAGCCTTGCATGTGAGGTATATCAGTCATAAAGGGGTTCGTTTTAAGATCAAGATGCAAAGCACAAGATAGGCCCTTAGTGAGATAGTTAATGAGTTTATTGATTCCGGTATCACCAGAAATCTGAGGTTGCTGCATCCATTTTTCTTTTATAAGTCCTTCAATTTGTCATGCAATGCCACTTCCATCGGATAGAAGGCTGGCATTGTAGTATAATCTTCCCACGGTGGATTGCGCAGTTCTAGAACTTTGTAACTTTTCGAGTCTCCAAAGCAGCAGTTCACAGTAGGACTAAGTTAATGAAAATGTGCAGTTCACCTAATTTTTTATCAAATAGGGAGAGCAGCCATTCAGAAACTTCTGGAGCCCCCGGTGAAGCCTTGACAGTAACCATTTCATGGTCTAGTCTCTGGGATAGACGTGGGGTTGTTATATCACCCCCAGCAAGCAGTTCCTGTGAAAATTCAGCTCCCCTGGAGGGAACTTTGCTGGTTATTGAAGGAGAGTTGGCTTGTCCCTTTTCGTTTTTTGTTTCTTTATGATCATTGTAAGAGAGTAGGGGGGTGGCGGGATAGATTTTAAGTGCAAATTAGTTGCTCTGCTAGAAATTAGGGTTCTAGTGACCCAGACAAACAATAGAATTATAGCAGTAGAGTGTAGAAAACAGTAAATGGTTTTGGGAGAGTTTGATCAGGGTTAGTCGAAGGTTTAGTTGGTCAGTTTGAAACAGGGCAACATATTGATATAGATCGACCTCTGAGTGCGCCAAAGGGCTGGGATCCAGCGTGTTTGTTGCAAGGAGTCCTAGGGGTTATGTTTTTGCATTCTTTTAGCAAGATGGCGTGGGGAAAGAAGTGATGGTGTTCAAGATGGAAGTTGTTAAGATCAAGGGGAAAAGTCAGGCCGCACACAGCAGTAAGGTGTGTTAGGGTAACACACCATTCTCTGTCCCCCAGTACTTATTCGTTAGGTGTAGGGGTACATCCCAGGGCCACTTGTAGGGTGCAGTCTTCCAAAGCCACTGGAAGCTACTGGAGTAGGGTTTACCTAATCCAGGGGTGAAAGTGGGTTTCTTTGTGAAGGTTCAGAAGGGGCAGTGGGTGGTCAACCAGATATGGTTTAACATTAAATCAGCCTGTAATGCAGAGTAATGCAAGATCAGTTCCTTTATAAAAATATATATATTTCTTTACACACAAGCCATTTATTTAACTACTTTCTTCTATGCAGTGTTTACTGGTGGCTGGGATATTACTGAGGTTGGAGAACTCGACCTCGCAGGAGTCCTCCTTGAGACCAGTCGTCGCAAGGATGTGCTTCATGGGTCAGCTCACCAATCAACCTACAGGCACTTCTGTGGGTCACGGTGGTGAGTAACCACTCCCCATATCTTGTCCAAAGGTGGAAGCTATGCCCCTCGATCCTTTGGGTCAGGGCCGCCATCATGAATTTCTGGGCCCCATTCAGTCAAGAAGACTGGACCCCCTATTACAGAGGGAAAGGTTGGCAACAAAAAGTGGTGGGACGGGGGTAGGGGTGAGACATGAATTGGTGGGGGCTCTGTGGAGGGGCAGGATGTAGACTGTAGGTGGTTTCAGGGGACAAGGGGGAGAGACTAGGTAATATGGTTCTGTGTGGGGAAAGAGGGCTAGCTGAGGGGAAAGTGAATGGGCAAGTTGGAGACAGTAGGTGGGCAGGGGCTTTGTGGGGGAAAAGAGGGTTAGGGGAGTGGAAAGTGGCAGGGTCGGGAGTGGGGCCAAGGAAGAGATGCAACCTGACAGGGGCTCTGTGGAGGGATAGAAGGGGGATAGGTAGGTAAGGGGTCTATGGGGGGGCCAAGGGGGAGACATAAAGTGTGCAGGGGGGCAACATAAAAAAAATTTCACTAAAGCTTCTACCTGCACAAAGCATATTCATTCACCAAGATGGCTGTTGCTTCTGGCTTTTGCAGTTTCTAAGATTTTCAGCTGTTGACGCATGCCTCAATGAAATCTTCACCTCCTCCCCACATGCGGCACCCATGTCACCTGTGTAGACGTCAGACCACATGCCAAAATCAATTCAGACCCCCGACCAGACCCTTAATAAATTCAGAACACTGACCAGAGCTCTAAATTACTTCAGACCTCAGACTAAACCCCCAAATTAATAGAGACCCCCAGATCCGACCCCTGAATAATTTTAGACCCCAGACTAGACTCAATAGAAAAGAAAATCAAACCCCAGACCAGATGCCTATGTAATTATCACTGCCTTTTCCTCTTGCCTCTTCACTTCTGGGAGCCTCAAACTCCTGCCACTTGGATCCTGCTGCTCACAAGGTCTAGTATGATGTGAGCAGTGATAATACAACATCCTGATAATAGCATCAGGACCTTGTGAGTAGGGCCCAAGCGGTAGTTAGTTTGTAGAAGGGAATGAGTACTGCATTGTACTTGGGAACATTGCTTTTTCCAAAGTAACTACCACTGGGGCCCTGCCAATAAGGTCTAAAATAACATAATATGGGCAGTAGTATCGGTGGCCAGCAGGGGCTGTGGCTGTGTCCCTGTTGGGAGTAACACCCATACTGCTCTGATGGCAGCCTGGCCAGTGCATCGCGTGTCCTTGTTGTGTGCGATCCTTGTTGCTCCACCCTCAGCCAGTGAATCTGGTCATCACGTACACCTTCTTGCTCATGCTCACTGTCAAGGAAGTCCAGGCGGGTTCTACAGAATCACAGTCCTAGCACTTGCACTCTCTAACTTATCTCACTCTTCTCCAAGATGACGCTGTTCCAACAACCCCCTCATGCTCGCCCACTCCCCTCTATTTCTCCTTGGCTCCTCCTGGCTGCTTCTCTGATGTCCCATTGGGTTCCATTGTGCCTTCCCATACTCTTGCTTCACTGTTCTGGTAGGCATGTGTCCACTCACAGGGACGAGAGTGTTCCCTCTGCCTGTGCTGAAAAGTCTCTCTGAGTGAAGCCGCTGGCGATCATGGTAGCCCCCCGCTGCCACCAATGTGTTACACTTCATATTGAGGGACAGACAAACAGAGATGAGATGGGGGCCCACTGGGTAGCACAGAGGGGGACCAGACACACACAGGAACACTACATAATTTAAAGAGGCCGGGTCAGGCGTTTGTAAGGGCAGCATCAACCCATTACAAAGCAGCCATAATCAAGGCTGAGAGGTGCTCCTCACCAGGACCACACCATCCATGAGGCGAGATGAGCTTCTCCCCTCTGGCGGCGGCCTGCTGCCTCTCTTAGGGGGTGGCGGCGCCACTGAAACCAGCTTCCGCCACCCCCTCCTGCACTAATTGTACCTGCACCTATACGATGCAGATACAATTACATGCATAAGCGCTGAATGGCCGGGGAGCTATCTACTAGGGACACAGTGTGTGGCGCTATTATAATTAGAGGTGCTGTGAATGGTACTATTCAGAATTTTATCTTCATTTATAGGTGCAGAAATGTTTGAAAAGTGAGAAGCTGAAGACATCTGAGTGGCAAACTGCAGAAATTAGCTGTGGCCGGGAGAAGTCATCATAGAGATCAGAACAGGACAGAGAAGAAAAGAGAAAAAAAACAACAAGAATCTGAGATCATCACCGGTGAGTCACTTAATGTAAATATTTATTCTGCCTCTAATCAGTACTGTTGTCACGGTATGATCTGCAGCGAGATGATGAGTGGTATGATATATTTTTTTGTGAAACAGCATCTCCCAGCATTTCCTTACCATTGTTTGGTCTATGCTGGGAGCTGTAGTTTTAGACCGTACAAACCTATAAGGCAGGGGTTGCACTAAATTGAGCTGCATTTGTGCTGGTGTTTTATTTATGTTCTGAGCTTGGTTCTGGTGCTGTATACAGTATATGTACTGAGCTTTGTTCTGGGGCTGTATATATGAACTGATCTTGGTTCTGATGCTGTATATATGTACTGAGCTTGGTTCTGGTGTTGTATGTATGTTCTAAGCTTTGTTCTGGTTTTGTATTTATTTGCTGAGCTTGGTTCTGGTATGGTATATATGTACTGAGATTTGTTCTGGTGATGTATATATGTACTGAGCTTGGTTCTAGTGCTGTATATATGTACTGAGCTTGGTTCTGTTGCTGTATTTATGTACTGTTCTTGGTTCTGGTGCTTTATATATTGTGACGTTGGGTACGTGGACCCACTGGACCGTACCGCCTTAACGGTATGGCAGCTGGCCAATATGACACAGGTCAAAAACTATAGTTCGTATAGGTGTACCTGAGGTAGCTTCGGACAGTAGCAAGGCAGGCTCGGATGGGACTTTGGGAGCAGGCGGACACCAGGCGTGGTGTTACAGGACAGGTGTGGTATACGGCACAGTACGACTCCAACTCGATATGGCACTTGACCAGGATAGCATGGGATACAGGATACAGGTAGCAGGAATGGGAAACACTGGGAACTAGAAGGCACTAGGAGACCATTTGCAGAGACAAACTAGGGAAACGACAACAAAGCTCAGGCAATACAGGAAGGGGCAGAACTCTTCTTATAGTCCAGGGTGCTCTGGGAGTAATCAGCTCAATCGCACACCTGTGTGTGCTCTGGCTCCTTAAGTCTGGACTAAGCTCGCAAGCGCACCCTGGTGGTCACTGTGGAACAGGATGGCCACATGTGCAGACATCTCTGGAGAGAAGGGCGTCGACCGGGGGGAAATAGTTTGTGGTCAGCGACCACGGAAGTTACATATATGTACTGATGAATGAAGAGAAGTGTATGATGCTGATTTAAAAAACAAAACAAAAACAGTAGTTATCTACATCAAATACTTTTATTAGATTAGGTAGTTGATAGAGAAGTATTAAACTGGTGACAGGGCCTCTGCACCCACGTGACCTGCCAGTCTGGAGCTGTGTCCCCAGCGGAGGATTCTCCCTCTGTCTGCCAGGCGTACAAAAGTCCTCCCCGGAGGGATGTCTCTAACTTGCAGAGGGTTGACAGGGATAATGCAGGACGGAGCAATAATATTTTTTGGAGACTCCATGGTGTCCCCTGTCTTGAACGACCTGGACAAGGCATCGGCCCTCACATTCTCGTCGGCCGGGAGACTGGAACCGGGCAAAGAACAGCGACCACCTGGCTTGACGAGGGTTAAGCCGTTGGGCTATCCGGAGATAGGTGAGTAATCCTGACAGTCCGCGGCCATGGGTGTCACAGTGAGTTTGGGGAGACACAAATATTATGGAAGGGAGGTTTGTCATAGGGGCCATGACGTTCTACCTCCTTGTCGATTTTTTTATTGTGCCACTTCTTGCAGAGCCTTCACCGACTTTAAATTACCTGTAAAAATCATTGCACTTTGCGAAACATAAGGGATGTAAAAATCATACTCAAAACCTGCCTCCTGGAGTACTGACTTAGCCACAGACACATCTCTGCCATTTTCATTGGTGTCCTAAGACCTTCCAGAAGCAAGAGGCTTTTCTTTTCTCGAAGCATAAAACCGTGGAATGAGCTCCTAAGGGTTGCTAAGACATAATTAACTGAATCAAAAAATCGGTAGCTTTTGACGCCCAGCTTACATGTGGGTGTAAATCCAACCTCCACCTAAACTCCTCGTCATACCTCCAAAAGGCCATGCCCCATGCAGCTTGTATGCTGAAAACATTGTGTCCTGATAAATAAACAAATAAGAACAGGCTTTATGGTGTTTTTGAGTCAAGAATACACGCTAGTACTTGGAATGCCTGGAGCCATTTTCCGAACGTTTTGGCTACTTTTTGTCTTTTCTCATCTTTTTCTATTTGCTTTTCTTTAAGTTGTTCCGGTGAAATAGGGGACCATATATCCAGTGGTGGATTAAGTAGACCATAGGCCCTAGGCTGTTCCCCAGACTTGGGCCTCCCCTTCAACACCGCTGCCCTGTGTCTATTGTTAACACCACCTTTCTGTGCGGAACATTAAACCTGAAGACTACGACCCGAAGCAGACTGGGACAAAGACCCACCTGGGGTACTCATTGGTGTTAATGGAGCGCTACCGTCACCTTTATTCAATTTTGAAAGAACGGTTTTTAGGACAGTTTGAATTTCCCCGTCACCCAGTACTGTCGTTTTTGACCAAGCTTGACAGCACGTCAACTCACCAACTATGGTAAGTGGACTTCTGCGGGTTGTCAGTCGAGGTACAACTTTAGAAACAGCCACGGATGACTTTGTTGGTGGCGCGTACTTGCTGAAACCGGGTGCACAACTGCCGTCATCTGTAATTTAAAAATGGATATAAGTAGAAAGCATTACTAATGAAGCATTGATAAGCAGAGAAATAATTATAAGCAAATTTGTTTGCAAAAAAACAGCAACGCGTTTCAGAACCTGCGTCATCATCAGGCCAAAAAAAGGAAAGCCAGCCCTTACCCTCCTTAGCAATCAATTTTTTCCGCAAGAGGGTCATCAAAATAGAGCTCCCTGTTATCACACCTCTCAATCGACCGAAAATTTAAAAAAAGATATGCCTCTCGGAACGTGGTGAAACAAAACATTTGTTTGTTTTTTAACAAATATATTTTTTACTGTGTAAAAGTAGTAAAATATTTAGAAAAAAAAGGTATAAATTTTGTATCACCTTAACCGTATGAAGTCTCAGAAAAAATGTAAGTTGTCGTTTTTACCGCACGGTGAAAGCCGTAAAAACGAAACGCAAAAAACAATGAGGAATTGCCGTTTTTTCCAGTTTCAGCCTGCAAAGAATTTTATTTCAATTTCCCAGTACATGAAATGGTACTTTAAATGGTGTTAATAGGAACTAAAACTCTTCCCGAAAGAAATAAGCCCTCACACTGCTCTATTGACGGAAAAATAAAAAAGTTATGGCTCTTGGAAGGCGGGAAGTGAAAAACCAAAATAAAAAAGCAAAAGGATCAGTCCAGAAAGGGTTAATTCATTTCTAATAAAAAAATATTTATGATCACATGTGGGGTATTGCCGTACTCGGGAGAAATTCCTTTACAGATGTTGGGTGGCTTTTTCCTCCTTTATGCTTTGTAAAAATTTAAAAATTCAACATTATAGTGGAAATAATGTTGATATTAATTTTCACGGCCTAATTCTAATAAATTCTGCAAAAGACCTGTGAGGTCAAAATGTTCACTATACCCCTAGATAGATCCCTTAAGTGGTGTAGTTTCCCAAATGGGGTCACTTTTGGGTGGTTTCCACTGTTTCGCTCTCTCAGGGGCTTTGCAAATTCGACATGACACCCAAAAACCATTTCAGCTAAATTTGAGCTCCAAAAGCCAAATAGCGCTCCTTCCCTTCTAAGCCCTGCTGTGTGTCCAAACAGCAGTTTATTACCACATATGGGGTATTTCCATAATCGGGAGAAATTGCTGTACAAATGTTGGGGTGTTTTTTCTCCTTTATTCCTTGTAAAAATTTAACATTTCTACGTTTTTTCAGAAAAAAAGTAGATTTTCATCTTCACAGACAAATTCAAATCCATTTAGCAAATAAACTGTGGGTCAAAATGCTAAGTATACTCCTAGATAAATTCCTTGGGGTTGTAGTTTCCAAAACGGTGTCACTTTTGAGGGGTTTCCATGGTTTTGGTCCCTCCAGTTCATGACATGGCACTGAAATCTAATCCAGCAAAATCAGCGCTCCAAAATCCAAATGACGCTCCTTCTCTTCTGAGCCCTGCTATGTGTCCAAACAGGAGTTTATTACCACATATGGGGTACTGCCGTAATCAGAAGAAATTTCTTTACAAATACTGGGGTATTTTTTCTCCTTTATTCCTTGTGAAAATTAAAAAGTTTTTTTTCAGAAAAAAAGTAGAGTTTCTTCTTCATAGACTAATTTAAATACATTTATTTAAAAAACTGTAAATTCATTGAGGGGTGTAGTTTCCAAAATGGGGGTCACTTTTGTTTGTTTTTTTTCCTGTTTTGGCACCACAAGACCTCTTCAAACCTGACATGGTGCCTAAAATATATTTTAAAAAAGGAGGCCCCAAAATCCACTAGGTGCTACTTTGCTTCTGAGGCCGGTGTTTCAGTCCATTAGGACACTAGGGCCACATGTGGGATATTTCTAAAAACTGCACAATCTTGGCAATAAATATTGAGTTGCATTTCCTGTGTAAAACCTTCTGCGTTACAGAAAAAACTGTATTACAAATGGATTTTGGCAAAAAAAAAATGACATTTGTAAATTTCACCTCTACATTGCTTTAAACGCCTATGGGGTTAAAACACTTTCTGAATGTTATTTTGGATACTTTGAGGGGTGGAGTTATCAAAATGGGTTTATTTATGGGGACATTCTAATATACAAGGCCCTCAAAGCCACTTCAGAACTGAACTGGTCCCTGAAAAAATTGCCTTTTCCAATTTTCTTGAAAATATGACAAATTGCTGCTAAAGTTCTAAGCCTTGTAACGTCCCGGAAAAATAAAAGAATGTTCAAAAAACTATGCAAACATAAAGTAGACATATGGGATTTATGAAATAGCAAATATTTTGTGTGGTATTACTGTCTGTCTTACAAGCAGATACATTTACATTTAGAAAAAAGCACATTTTTGCAAATTTTCTCTAAATTTTGGTGTTTTTCACACGTCAATATTGAATTTATTGACCAAATTTTTTACTAACATAAAGTACAATATGTCATGAGAAAAAAATCTCAGAATCACTTGGATAAGTAAAAGCATTCCCGAGTTATTATCACATAAAGTGACACATGTCAGATTTGAAAAAATCGGCTTCGTCCTCAAGGCCAAAACAGGCTCAGTCGAGAAGGGGTTAAGCTGTAGGCTGTGCGAGGTCATATGTGCTGGAACACACCCTATATAATACACCTAGTTTCCTTTCTTGTAAATCTTGAAGCCATGGCGTCTGCTGGTGTGAGAAAGGAGCTGGAATGTTCCATCTGTCTGAGCATTTTTACAGATCCTGTAACCCTGAGATGTGGACACAACTACTGCCGGTTCTGTATTAAACAGTTCCTGGATACACAGAACAAGTTTGGAGTTTATTCCTGTCCTCAATGTAGAGCAAAGTTTCGGAAGCGACCAGCTCTGCAGAAGAACATAAATCTACACAATGTAGTAGAACGTTTACTGTCTGCTCAGTCTAAGCAGGTCACCGGGATCTTCTGCACTTACTGTATTCACGCTCCTGTACCTGCTGTTAAATCCTGTCTGCACTGTGAAGCTTCTCTCTGCGATAATCACCTGAGAGTTCACAACAAGGCAGCCGAACACGTCCTAACTGAACCCGGCACTTCTCTGGAGAACAGAAAATGTCCCGTCCATAAGGAAATTTTAAAGTTCTATTGTACTAAGGATGATATCTGTATCTGTGTGTCCTGCAGTTTGGCCGGAGAACATCGGGGTCATCAGATAGAGATGCTGGATGAGGCCGCTAAGAAGAAGAAGGAGAATCTGAAAGAAGTTCTGCATAAATCCATCACAAAGAGAGAGGAAACTGAGAAAAACTTCCAGAATCTAGTGGAGCACAGGAGAAAAGCTCAAGAAAAAGCAGCTGGAGAAGAAGAGAGAGTCACTGCCCTGTTTATAGACATCAGGAGACGGTTGGACATCCTGGAGAAGAGGGTCCGGAGTGAGATCTCCAGGCAGAAATATCAGGTGTCATCATTGTCTGGAGTGATCCAGAAGCTGGAAATAAAAAAGGACGAGCTGTCCGTAAAAATAAGACACATTGAGGAGCTGTGTAACATGACTGATCCACTGACTGTCCTACAGAAACCAAACACAGGTGATTTGTGTGACCCTGAGACGGGGGGAGGGGATGAGGACACGGGGGGACATAATAAGATATATGATATAGATGTGGATGTAATTACGGGGATGCTACACGCAGGCTTCTCTGATATAATGACATGTTTACAGACCATCTCACCCGCAAAACACCCAAAAAATTGTCCATGCCACCACAAAGTTGGATCTCCAACTAGTGACCCTCAAGCTTTACATTTATCAGTTGGAGGAAAGGTAATTGCTTCAGGAGAGGGGGGGATCTATGGGGAGGGTCCTGCAGACATATTACTGGATATAAACACAGCTGCTAATAATATCCTTATATCCGACGACCTAAAAAATGCAACCAGTACAGATATAAAGCAGAATCTTACAGAAACAGCAGAGAGTTTCCAGGATTATCAGGTGATAAGCGGCAGCAGATTTTCCTCAGGGCGACATTACTGGAACATGGAGATCAGGAATTCAGTATTGTGGAGGGTCGGAATATGTTACCCCAGTATGGACAGGAGGGGGCAGCAGTCACACATTGGAGATAATAACAAGTCCTGGAGTTTATGTAGAGAGCTGTGGTGTAATAATCAGTATTCAGTGAGACATGACGGTAAAGTAATCCGGTTACCTCACCCGATCTCCAGTGATAGAGTCAGGATATGTCTGGATTATGAGGCCGGGCAGCTGTCCTTTTATGAGTTGGGTGCCCCCATCAGGCACTTACACACCGTCACCGCCACCTTCACCGAGCCCCTTCATGCTGCGTTATATGTTTGTGGTGGTTGTATAAAGATACCAAGGGGAGCAGCAGCTGTGAGGAACCATCATCACAATTTTTGTAATCACTGCAAAACCCAACATCCTTAGATCATTTGGCTAAATTGCATAACTCTTTTTTTCCCAATAGGGAAATATTTACGTGATTTTACTACAACCGTCACCTGACCGAAAGTGGCATTGGAGCCCTAGTCCTATATGGGTTTTCCCACATAAGTGCCACTCCTGCATTGCCAATCCCCACCAGTCCCTAACCTTTCTGTTTAGAAACTGTACACAATAATGTGTCATTCATGTGACATCATCATCATCATCATCATCATGACATCATCAAGGACCTCAGGCTGGTGAGGATCAGCAATGTAGGCACGGCGCAGAATCAATAATGTAATTATGTTGCTATTTTTTTGTTTTTATATTTTAAGCAGGTTTCATAACTTTCATTAATTTCTATGAAGGGTAATCACATGTGTGTCTCTACCTCTCCACTGACAACTGGTGATGCTTATTCCTGGCATTAGGGCTGGTCCCCACAGATGATTCTAGTGGTCGGAATTTTATGACCTATCTTACTGACTTGACAAAGCATTTAAATGGTAACTAAATTTTCAGAAAACTTCTGACATGTCATAGTGGCATGTCAGAAGTTTTGATCGGTGGGGACTGAGCACTGAGACCCCCACCGATCGCTAAAATCTAGCGGCAGAAGGGCTCGGGTGAGCGCTGAGCCGTTTAGTCTCTGAACTGCTTTTTTCGGAAAGCCGATGTAGCGGTGTAGGGGGCCATAGACTTTCTATTGAGTTCGTACACCGTTACCTCAGATTTCTGAGAAAAGCCGATCTGGAACCAAGCAGCTCAGTGCTTATTCGAGCACGTCTGCCACCCCCACAAGATATAACGTTTGTTTGGTGATGTGTGAAGGTATATAAATGTGAACTTAATGAATTAATGAAATTATAAATACACTAATGAAATTGGTGATTTGTAACTAATAAATATTCATTTATGTAATGATTCTCATCTAGTAATAAAGGTTTTATTGTAATAAACTCCCTCATGGGAAAGAACAGTTAACACCACTCCATTGTACACTTGTTTCCAGGTGTTACCTGATGTCAGCATTTTAATGAAGAATTCTAATTATGTATTTGAAATATTCTTATGGTCTGCTATTGGCTGAATAAGAATTATTGTCACATTTCCTCTGATTGGTTAACCACAAGCCTACACCCCTTTTGAATGATATTATTGCAATTGAGTTTGGCAATAAACCCCCAGAGGAGTATTTTTAGCATACCAGCAGCATCTGTGTGTTATTTCTCCTCTCTCGATATATATCGGTATGAAATCTCCTGATTAGG
Organism: Rhinoderma darwinii; assembly: GCF_050947455.1. Taxonomy (NCBI): domain Eukaryota; kingdom Metazoa; phylum Chordata; class Amphibia; order Anura; family Rhinodermatidae; genus Rhinoderma; species Rhinoderma darwinii. The sequence continues at coordinate 7,319,846 of NC_134689.1, read as the reverse complement.
ATGCTGGATAAAGTTCCTGGCATGAGTGTCTGTTAGAACACTCGTCTACATTTCAGTCTAATATATTTTGAGCCATTGACTTCCACAACAACTGTGTACAGGCTCCTGAAGAAGCTCCTGTCCTCATCGTAGAAAGTGATTTACAGCCTCTAGCAGCTACAGTATTTCTGACTTTTATATGTAAGAACTTGTTTTATCTGTATTAGTTATCTGCTAAACATTTTTTTCTTATTTATGGTTGACATTTTGGGGGCTTTGGAACCAATTCCTAGTTTTCCATAGAATTAGGGTCTCAAGTTACAATATATTCAACTTACAATTATTGCCCCGGAACCAACTAATATTGTAACTTGAGGGACCACTGTACTTACAATACATGCTTTATTTGTATTTTTGTGCTTATATGTCTTCAATCCCCCTTTTTTATCATTTCGGATGGATATTTTGGGTTCTCCAGAACCAATTACCAGTTTTTCATAGGGTTATGGTTACAACATACAATGGTCATCTTGGAATCAGTTAATATTGTATGTTGAGGGACCACTGTATATGGTAAAGATATCTTTTTATTTTATTTCCTAGGGTATAGGTGGGGGTTGGGTTTAGGGGGTTTTCTGTTATTTATTGTTTGAGTTTTTTTGTTATGCTTATTCAAATTTTTCAATTAAGGAAAAAAAAACACACTGTAATGAATACCCACCAGTTTTTTTTCTTTCACCGTGCAGACCTCCAACAAACAGAATCCCGCCGTGAGACATAGTCTCAAACCCCTAGGTTTTGGGGAGGGGAGATCTGTGGTTAGCAATATTAATCTCATCAAGCCTCCTTATCCCTTTCTAGTGCTGGCACAGTTAAGGGCATCTGTGGGGGGCATATATATCAGACCCTCTTGAGGGCACAACCTATTAAGGGAACCTTGGTGGCGTAGGGTCCTCTGACACGGCCCAGCATGGGCCGTGTAAACGAATGCCAAATAACTAAACAGCTCGTTGATCGGTGCCCGTTTGCTACTTCACAGAGAGCTATGTATGAGTATAAGTGATCGTTACTACGATCGCTCATCTCCATACATTTCTATTATGTCGGCAGCACATCTCCCTTTTTACACAGGGAGATGTGCTGCCGAAAACGATAATATTTTCAGCTGCATAAACGATACAATCAGCCGATGAACGAGCAACGATAATTGGCCTCGTGTAAAATGGCTTTTAATCTCAAGAACATATTGTCCAACATCAGATTCAAAAGTAGACAACCCCTTTAACCCCTTAATACCGAAGGTATTTTAAACCTTAGTGACCAGAGCAATTTTCGCACTCTTGCTATTCACAGATGTAACGCAGTATAACTCTGTATGTGTTTTATGTATCGATGTGAATTTTGCACTGTTTTCTTGGGACATGTAGTGCTTCCTTTTTGTGGTATATATGTATAGGTAACATTTTTGTTACTTTTTTTATAGCCGTGGAAAGACAGAAAAAAAAATGTCATTATTTAAAATGTAACAGTTTGAAAATAACAGTAATTGCATCATACAAAAGTATTGAAATATTTTTTTTCATTTATCCTGATCATAAGGACATCTGACTTGGAGGTGTAGTTTATTTTTTTGACCAGAAATATAGTATAAAACACAAGTGCCCCTTTTTTCAATTCCGCATTAAAATGTCTTAATTTATATTTTGACATCATGGTAATAATGTATGGGTAATGGACTTGAAGTCCAATAAATAATTGTAAAAAAAACTTTGTGTTCTAAAAACTAGACACTCTAAAGTGTATTTCTAGCGGTTCAATTTCTGTTTTAACCCTTCACACTTTTGACAGAATTTGCCCAAACTAAGCCCAAAAAATGTAAATTGCATTTTTTTTTTTTACAAAAGTGTCACTTTTCTTAAGCCGTTTTGAAACACCATATTACATACTGGTGTATGGTGTATCCATAACAGATTTTCTTCTTTAAGTTTTCACCAATCTTTTTCATACATCAAAATCTTTGATAATCGTAGTAATTGAAGTGTCAATGAGTCTCTGAATTAGTCCCCTTATGCTAGAAATGCAACAACATCCACGAGTTACAAGTATGGCTGCCACTGCTGCTGAGGAAATCAATAGACTGGTTCTGTGGTTACTCCGTTTTCCAAACCATCCTTCAGGCCAATTAGTGAAGATGTCATTTATTCCAGAGTTTTCCGCAAGCTCTTCGGACAGGGAATTGAATCCTTCCAATGCCTTGGTAATGCCATCAGGAGCTGTATTATTGAAAATAAAAGTACAACAGAAGATACAAACATTTTGCAGACACCCCCTTTTTATGCTAGTAACATATCCAGGGCCATTCTATTTTGCCATGTCCTTAACCCCTTAAGGACGCAGCCTAGTTTGGGCCTTAAGGCTCAGAGCCCATTTTTCAAATCTGACATATTTCACTTTATGTGGTAATAACGTCGGAATGCTTAAACCTATCCAAGCGATTCTGAGATTGTTTTCTCGTGACACTTTGGGCTTCATGTTCGTGGTAAAATTTGGTCGATATATTCAGTCTTTATTTGTGAAAAATTGCAAAATTTAGAGAAAATTTACAAAAAATAGCATTTTTCAGAATTTAAATGCATCTGCTTGAAAAACAGACGGTTATACCACCCAAAATAGTTACTAGTTCACATTTCCCATATGTCTACTTTTGATTGGCATCGTTTTTTGAACATTCTTTTATTTTTCTTGGACGTTACAAGGCTTAGAACATAAACAGCAATTTCTCATATTCTTAAGAAAATTTCAAAAGCCTTTTTTTGAAGGTGCCAGTTCAGTTCTGAAGTGGATTTGAGGGGACTATGTGTTAGAAACCCCCATAAAACACCCCATTTTAAAAACTAGACCCCTCAAAGTATTCAAAACAGCATATAGAAAGTTTTTTAACCCTTCAGGCATTTCACAGGAATTAAAGCAAAGTGGAAATTAAATTTGCAAATTTAATTTTTTCTGCTGAATTTCAATTTTATTCAATTTTTTTTTAGTAACAGAGAAGGTTTTACCAGAGAAACACTACTAAATATGTATTGTCCAGATTCTGCAGTTTTTAGAAATGTCCCACATGTGGCCCTACTGCGCTCGTGGACTAAAACACAAGCCCTAGAAGCAAAGAAGCACCTAGTGCATTTTGAGGACTCTTTTTTATTAGAATATATTTTAGGCAGCATGCCAGGTTTGAAGAGGCGTTGAGGTATCAAAACAATGGAAACCCACCAGAAGTGACCCCATTTTGGAAATTACACCCCTCAAGGAATTCATTTATGGTTTTTGTTATCATTTTGACCGCACAGTTTTTTCACAGCACCTATTTGAATTGGGCTGTGAAATGAAAAAAATGATATTTTTTCCAATAAAATGTCATTTTTGATCAAATTTTCTTATTTTCACAGGGAACAACATACCCCATTTTGTTGCCCAATTTGTCCTTAGTGCGGCAATACCCCATTTGTGGTGATAAACTGCCGTTTGGGCCCATGGGAGGGCTCAGAAGGAAAGGAGCGCTATGTGTTTGTTGGAGTCCAGATTTTGCTGGATTGGTTTTCGGGTGCCATGTCGCATTTGCAGAGCCCCAGAGGTATCAAAGCAATGGAAACCCACCAGAAGTGACCCCATTTTGGAAACTACACCCCTCAAGGAATTCATTTATGGTTTTTGTTATCATTTTGACTGCACAGGTTTTTCACAGCACCTATTTGAATTGGGCTGTGAAATGAAAAAAATTATATTTTTTCCAATAAGATGTCATTTTTGATCAAAATTTCTTATTTTCACAGGGAACAACATACCCCATTTTGTTGCCCAATTTGTCCTTAGTGCGGCAATACCCCATTTGTGGTGATAAACTGCCGTTTGGGCCCATGGGAGGGCTCAGACGGAAAGGAGCGCTATGTGTTTGTTGGAGTCCAGATTTTGCTGGATTGGTTTTCGGGTGCCATGTTGCATTTGCAGAGCCCCAGAGGTATCAAAGCAATGGAAACCCACCAGAAGTGACCCCATTTTGGAAACTACACCCCTCAAGGAATTCATTTATGGTTTTTGTTATCATTTTGACCGCACAGTTTTTTCACAGCACCTATTTGAATTGGGCTGTGAAATGAAAAAAATGATATTTTTTCCAACATACCCCATTTTGTTGCCCAATTTGTCCTTAGTGCGGCAATACCCCATTTGTGGTGATAAACTGCCCTTTGGGCCCATGGGAGGGCTCAGAAGGAAAGGACCACCATTTGGCCTACTGGAGCTTTTCTGGTGCTAAGTCATGTGTGCAGAAGCCCCTGAGGTACCAGTACAGTTGAAACCCCCGAGAAGTGACCCCATTTTAAAAACTACACCCCTTAAGACATTCATCTAGAGGTGTAGTGAGCATTTTGACCCCACAGGTACTGTGTAAAAGATAATGCGCAGCAGATGGTGCAGTGTGAGATTTGCAATTTTATATATGTATATGCCATTTCAGTGTCCAATATAGTGTGCCCAGCATGCGCCACCGGAGATATACACCCCTTAAATTGTAATGTGGGTTCTCCTGGGTACGACAATACCCTACATGTGGCTGTTATCAGCTGCCTGGGCATACGGCAGGGCTCAGAAGGGAAAGATGAGGGGGGTAAGCTGTGCGGAGTGCATCAGGGTAAATTGAAAATCAAGGGATGTATGATACATTTTAAAACAATCTTTTATACAGAGCCCTGGTTTTTCGGGACACGTGTCACATTGGTATATTGTGTTCTTCCTTATCCCCCTCTTATAGCAGACTCTGCACCTCTTTTGACTCTTTCCCTTTCCACCGGTTTGGGGACCTTCTCCTGGAAAGTGTTGCCCTGGTACGATGCGCCCCCCCTTCCTGGTCCCTAAAGATTAGATCTTGAAATTCCAGGAAAGTTCCCCTCTGGCCTGCACATCGACGTAGCACATACGCATTGTACAAAGCCATCTGTATGATGTGCCCGGCCAGCTTCTTATACCTCACCGCATGGCGCTGTAGGGCTTCAGGACTTGATTTGACAAGTCCATCCCTCCCATGTACCTATTGTAGTCCAGGATGCAGTCTGGTTTGGGGGTGGCCTTTCCTTCATATATCCTAAATCTGTAGGTATACCCTGATGCACTCTCGCAGCTTATACATCTTCACGCCATACCTTGCCCTCTTACCTGGCAGGTACTGGCGGAATTGAACCCTCCCTTTAAAATGTACCAGGGACTCATCAATAGAAAAACACTTCTCGGGGGTGTATGCTTGGGAAAACCGGGCACTGGAACGGTCTAATAGGGGTCTCCGTTTATACAAACGGTCAAAACTGGGGTCATCTCGGAGTGGGCACGGCTCATTATCAGTATAATGTAAGAAGCGAAGTATTGCCTCATTTATTTATTTTTTTAGGTTCCAGTTAATTTCTGAAGTTGCTTTGAGGGGCCCATATATTAGAAACCCCTATCAAACACCCCATTTTAGAAACTAGACCCCTCAAAGTATTCACAACAGCATTTAGAAAGTTTATGAACCCTTTAGGTGTTTCACAGAAATTTAGAGCAAAGTAGAGGTGACATTTACTCTTTTTATACCATTTTTTTTATAACACAAAAGGATTTATCAGAGAAACGCAACTTAATACGTATTGCCCAGATTCTGCAGTTTAGAGAAATATCCCACATGTGGCCCTCGGGCGGTAATGGACTGAAGCACCGGCCTCCGAAGCAAAGGAGCACCTAGCGGATTTTGAGCCCTCTTTTTTATTAGGCACCATGTCCGGTTTGAAGAGGTCTTGTGGTGCCAAAACATTGGAAACCCCCCAAAAGTGACCCCAATTTGGAAACTAGACCCCTTGAGGAATCCATTGTAGTTTTCATGGGGTGCATGCGGCTTTTTGATCAGTTTTTATTCCATTTTTAGGTGGCGTGGTGACTAATAAACAGCAATTCTACTATTGTTTTTGTATACTTTTTTTTTTACAGCGTTCACCGTGCGCTATAAATGATATATTAACTTTATTCTGCGGGGCGATACGATCACGGCGATACCAGATGTTTATAGTTTTTTTTTATGTCTTATGGCGTTTGCACAATAAAATACGTTTTGTAAACAATCATTCACTTTTTGTGTTACCTTATTCTAAGAGCCATAACGTTTTTATTTTTCAATCAATAAAGCCGTGCGAGGACTTATTTTTTGCGTAACGAACTGTATTTTCCATCAGTACCATTTTTCGGTACATGCGACTTTTTGATCTCTTTTTATTCCATTTTTTGGGAGGTGAAGTGACCAAACAATTGTGATTGTGGTACGGTTTATTAATATTTTTTTTTACGGCGTTCACCGTGCGGGATAAATAACAAAATAATTTTGTAGTTCAGGCCGTTACGGACGCGGCGATACCAATTATGTATAGTTTATTTGTTTGTTTATATATTTTTATTAATAATAAAGGCCTGATAAGGGAAAAGGGGGGACTTTTACTTTTATTACTTTTAAAACTTTTATTTTCTTATTTTTACACATCTTTTTTTAACTTTTTTTTTACTTTATTACTTTGTCCCACTAGGGGACATGAGGGCAGGAGGCCCTGATCGCTATTCTAATACACTGCACTACATGCGTAGTGCAGTGTATTAGAACTGTCAGCTACTCACTGACAGCAAGCATAGTGGGTCCTGACGTTGTCAGGACCCACTAGGCTTCCGTCTATGGCATAGCCGGACGCCATTGTTTGGTGTCCGGTTGCCATAGTCACCATCGCCGGCCGCTATCGCGTAGCAGGCCGGCGATGGCAGCTTAACCCCTAAAAAGCCGCGACCTCTATAGAACGCGGCTTTTAAGGGGTTAATCAGCGGGGACACAGCGATCGGTCCCCGCTGTAGGAGCTGTGACAGCTGCTGAACAAGACAGCAGCGTCACAGCTCCTGTATGTGTCGGGAGGACGGCCGAAACGGCCGTTACTCCCGAGACGTACTATTACGGCATGGAGCGCGAACGATACAGCTGCCATGACGTAATAGTACGTCAAGGAGCGGGAAGGGGTTAAAGATGTAGGTCCCAACTGATCTGCAATGCCCTTTATTGCATCTCTGGTATAATTAACAAATCTCTGTTGATTGTAATAAATATAATTAATCCAGTCGTCATTCTTATTTATCGTAGACCACCAGACAAATACAGACTCGAATCCTGATGCAATCTGAATTTGGACCTTAAACTCATTTGGCACCTCACGGGGTACTCCTATTTCATCTATGTATTTTCTATGGTCAAAGGTACCTCCAGGGATAGACCGCTTATAGCGATTCAGATAGTCTCCAGGGCTATTTTCTCCTTCTCTGAAACTCAAGTGCTGAAAACAAGTGGATGGCATCAGAAGCTGAACCAAAGTACAGCCTCCCTGCCACTTGACCAGTAGCCTAGGTCTCAGCAGACTGTCTCCACAAAGCCATCAGAGATCAGTCCTTGCCCTTGTCTGGTTGGTAAACCAATTAGAGGAGCAATTACCATTATCGGTACCAATATCTATGGTGGTTTCACAAAACTCTTCAGTGAGGTTCCCTAATTTCTTACCTTGCCCATTCCTCAGAAAGCAGGTGTAGTTGCCTGGGTAAGCAACTACTAAGGGAGGGATTTTATCTCTCCCCACAGGTGGGTACAATAAAGAGAATGTCTTACATAATTTATCACCTGGATTATATGATGCATTATATAAAGATAACACGCATTGCAGACCTTGTGGGTTCTCCTTATCTGATAGCCTGAAATGTATAGTACCCAGATGAGGCCTAGCTTTTGGGCAAGCGATACAGTTAGTTCTATTATTTTGGATTGCAGTGTATTCTATCCAGGCTAACCATTCATTTTTATCACTGTAACCGGTTTCTAATGCCAATTTATCTTCATAAGTGGAGTTGGCCAGAGGGAAGAGGGTAGATCTATATTCGGGGCTAAAGGACTTTCAATTGCGTCCTTTTTCTTAAAGGGAATGTGTCGCTAGAATTTTTATTTTTTTTAAATTAAACAGTTAGTGTATGATTAGACATTGTTATAATTTTTTTTAATTTTTTCACAAGTCAGGAAATATTATAAATTAGATTCTAATTTATAACATTTCCCTGTGCTGGTCACTAGAGGGAGCAATTCCCAAAATTGCAGCATTGGCATGTGGTAAAGCAACCACATTGCTTTATGCTGCTAATTTGGTGTAAACACACACGCTCTAGTGTGCTCAGAGAATCCCCCCTCCCTTATCCTGGCTAGTGCCAGGAGAAAGGAGGGGATTGAACGTTCAAGCCTCTAACACTGTGTGCCGCCATTTTTTGAGCGAATACACAGTGTAGTAGGCTTACATACAGTGGTAATCACACAGTAAAACATGAACATACACAGACATAACTTACCTGCTCCTGCCACCGCCGCTCCCTCCGGTCCGTACGCTAGTGCTTGCTTCAGAACACATGCCCGGAAGCAGCGACCGAAAGTAGTTATCTTACTGTCTGGCCGCGGCTTCCGGTCCACAAGAAAATGGCGCCGGATGTCGCTCAGCCGAAGACCTTCCATTTGGACTGTGTGGGAGCGGCGCATGCGCCGTTCCCATACAGACGGCGTACACTATAGTGAATGGAACGGCTCTCGTTCACATTCTCTATGGGGATGTATGTGCAGTATTCCATCTCTGTATGTGTCGTTAATCGACACATAAAGAGATGAAAAAAAAAATGGCAGCCCCATAGAGACGTAAAAGAAAGAAAAAAGAAAAAAGTAAAACACAAACACACAAATAAATAAAACATTTTTTAATAAAACACTAAAAGCAAATTGATCGAAAAAAAAATTTTCGCGACAAACCGTCCTTTAACTACAATAAAGAAATGCCCTATAGGGTCAGTACCTGAAATATCAGCTCCTATAGCATAAAGTCCCTTACCTTTTATTATGACTTTGGAAGGTCAAAAATAACTAGTTACAGTTGGTGGAACTTGTACAAAGAGAGGTAAGTTTCTTCATAATAAACTTTTCTTTTAACCCCTTCCCGTCGTAAACAACTTTCAGATTTTCATTTTCGCTTTTTCCTCCCCACATTCCAGAAGCCATAGCGTCTTTATTTTTCCGTCGATATAGTACTATGAGGGCTTGATTTTTGCGGGACGAGTTGTAGTTTTTCGTAGCACCATTTATTTTGCCTTATATTGTACTAGGAAATGGCAAAAAATTATTTGTGGTTTCGAAAATGAAAAAAACAGCGATTCCTCCATGTTTTTTTGCGCGCCGTTTTTACAGAATTCACTGTGCAATTAAAACAACATATTAACTTTATTCTGCGGGTCAATACAATTACGGTGATACCAAATCTGTATAGTTTTTTCTATATTTTACTACTTTTACAAGTAAAAACCTAAGTGTAAAAAATAAAATTTATTTTGCGTCGCCAAATTCCGAGAGCCATACCTTTTTTATTTTTCCGTCGATTAAGTGTTATGAGGGCTTATTTTTTGCGGGATAAGCTGTAGTTTTTAATAATACCATTTTGGTGTACATGCGACGGTTTGATCACTTTTTATTTCATTTTTTGTGGGAGATTACGTGACCAAAAAATAGACATTCTGGCGTTTACAATTTTATTTTTTTTACGGCGTTCACCGTGCGGATTAAATAATGATATATTGTAATAGTTCAGACTTTTACGGATGCGGCGATACCAATTATGTATATTTATTTATTTCTTTTACTATGCTATAGGGGGAAAATGGGAAAAGGGGGGTTTTTTGAACTTTTAATTTAAACATTTTTTTTTTTACACAAAACAAAACTTTATTTAACTCATTTTTACTTTTTTTATTAGTCCCCGTAGGGGACTTCAACCAGCAAATGTTAGATCGCTTGCACGATATAATGCAATACTAATGTATTGCAGTATATCGTGATTCTGACAGGCATCTATTAAGCCCTGCCAGAGGCAGGGCTTAATAGGTGCACAAGGATGGCAGACCTGGGGGTCTTCATTAGGCCCCCAGGCAGCCATAGCAACCATCGCACCCCCCCCCCACAATTGCGTTGCGGGGGGCGCGATGAGCTGTTAGAGGGGGTCACCCCCCTCTTTCTCACGATTTAAATGCTGCGGTCGGTATTGACCGCAGTATTTAACTAGTTAAACTAGCGGGATCGCGCTCAAGCGCGATGCCGCTAGTTACTCTGAAGTGTCAGCTGCAACATACAGCCAACACCGGCATCATATGGAGCAAGCTCCATACTTCCCCTTCTCAGCTATGACGTAGCGGTATGTCATATGTCGGGAAGGAGTTAATATCCATAATCATTATGGGCTGTAAACTATTTGGCCAAAAATCACGAAGAACATCTCCTTGCCCCTAGGGTATTTACATAGATATTACAAATATACTTATCTGAATATGCTAGTTTTTTAAGCTATGTTTCTATCCATGCATTGGTCTCTAACCACAGCATAAAAATCTATTTCATATGTTGAAGTCTTACCTTCAGTGAAATTAAAATATTTAACTCTCCAAGCTAAATCTGTAGGGAATCATACCGACGACCCTGTTTCCTAGGGATCCCATACCTTAGGTTGACACACCTTGGGCCCCCATAGAATACCTAGAATAACTAATAACATTTTGCCCTGTCTCCCCCCAGGCTCTGGATGTTTTCTTCGCTGAAGTTTGAGACCAGTCACTTCTAACAAATGAACACCCTTTGTAATCAGTCTTTTATAGCCTAGGAGGATAATTCCCTATGAACCTTACAGTGTGATAAGTGTATCCAAGGGTTACATTCGGCTATCTGTATGGCCGTAGGTGTGGTAAGTAGAACCTGTTTTGGATGTATCACAGAACATTTCTTGATAAATTTACAACAGAGGGGAATGTTAGTAAAGTTTTATTTAAAATTGATGTATCGGAAACTAAAGTGTGTATTGAGCTATACATGTTTCTCTGCAAAGGTTTTTGGCTGTCAAAGTGTTAAATATGTTATCAAGTGTCAGGGGGGTGGGCAGTTGAATTCCTTTACAGAGAGAATTCAAACATTCACATAAGTTTCGAGGTGAAGTAAAGAAAAACAAATCTGTGTAAAGACTGGTTTAAACTGGATTTATCACATGTATAAAAGCCATGATACTCAAGGTAGCCGCAGACAAAAGCTGAAAGATGACTTGATCTGCTGTTTTTTGTCTCCTCGTTAATGAGAATAAAAGGCCGTGTGTTTTTACACTTATTCGGATGACTGCTTGATTCTATTTTGATAATGATAGAAAATTCTCCTATCACATAGCTGCAGTGTAAAACATTGAGGTGGGTCAGAGCATCAACCCAAGACCAGAGCTGGAATTCACACTTAGACTCCTAATAGACAATGCACCTGAGCTGGAGTCACTGATCATAGCGGAGCCCTAAGGGTATGTTCACACGGCGGGGGTCCGTAACGGCTGAAATTACGGGGATGTTTCAGCCTGAAAACATCCCCGTAATTTCAGCCGTACCGGCATGTGCAGGCGCCTGAACGCCGCGTCAATTACGCCCGTAATTAGCGCTGCTATTCATTGGAGTCAATGAATAGCGGCTCCAATTATGGCAAAAGAAGTGACAGGTCACTTCTTCTACGCGGGCGTTTATTTACGCGCCGTCATTTGACAGCGGCGCGTAAATATACGCCTCGTGTGAACAGACAAACGTCTGCCCATTGCTTTCAATGGGCAGATGTTTGTCAGCGCTATTGAGGCGCTATTTTCAGACGTAATTCGGGGCAAAAACGCCTGAATTACGTCCGTAAATAGGCCGTGTGAACATACCCTAATGGAGCAGAGATAAAAAGCTGCTGTTCTGAATACTGGTTAGATTGGTAACTGAAGAGTAACTTTTGCTGTAGTTATATATGGCTAAGTTTCCGTCTATGTTTTCTGACATAGATGACTAATCTATTCTGCAAAACTGGTCCGACAGCATAAACATCAGAGAAGTGAAAAGGAGGGTTTACTACATGTATTTTCTTCTTTCCTAGATAAACATCCAATATCGTCTGTGACTTGACTGTAAGCCATGTGGCTTGTCTACTGACTAATTTGTGGTTCAAGTTCCAATTTGGGTAACTTGTCCTCCCCCTCCCCGACCATTTTCTCAGTGACCGAGCAGAACGCTCATGAGGCGTTGTTTCTGATCATAGAGACGACTGTAAGTCTGTGCGCACGGTCCCGTGTACCTCCCACTCCGCATTAATCTCTATGATCAGTACAGTACAGGAGGAGCCTGACTGCATCCACCATGACCGGACCGGAGGAGAAGAGTAACCCACTAAACACCAGGTAAACATCAATTAACCCCTTCCCAACATTGAAGCACCGGGGCTATTAAAATTAACCACTTTCCTACCCTAAATGACCTGATGTGATACAATTAACCCCTTCAGTTCTCTAAATGACCTGACATAATGCCATTGCCCCGTGCCACCTTAAAAGCAGCTTTGTACTGTCTATTGGATTGCATGTATGGACTGAGTTATTGACAATGGCTCAGAATTATTGATGAATTGTTAGAGAAGCATGATGGGTGTTCTTTGGTGAGTTAATGTATAGTAAGGGGCTCACATACTGTTCTTGCACGGGGGGCCCTCTGCTGACAATGCCCACCACTGTTTTAAGCATCGCTAACAGGATCTCACTGTGTCGGGACACATCCTATTGACAAGGAGAATAGTAACACCCAGTTGTCAATTAGGTCTGGGCTACATGGAGACTTTCTGTAGCTCTACTGATGGATTTTATCGAGTGACAGCTGCTGTCCACAAGATTGCTTGTAACTTAATGTATAGCTTTTAGTTCTGCAGCTGTAACTCAATAGTTAAAATTAGTTAGTTGTGTTACAAAAAGTCTCCATATAGGCCAGGAAGAATTTCCATACATTTCCAGGAAGAATAACAAATAAACACCACAACACAGAATTCTAAGTATGCTCCTGAATTGTTATCTCATGAAAAATACAAGGATTTACTCAAACGGACATGTCAGAAGAGGTGACAGAACCTCTATAAATCCAGTGACTCGCAGGTGATGTCTTCTCTGATGGGAGTTGTCCTCCTTTCTTTTCTTCTCCATCCAGCCTAGACCGCCAAGGCGACTTCTTCCAGCCATGACTCATGTCTGCAGAATTTGATACACACATATTGGTTCTTCACATTTCTAGCATTCTCCACACCTAAACCCCACCGTCTAAACCTGCGGTTAAGCCTTGTGTGATGTGTGAAGCTTCTCTCTGTGATAGCCACCTAAGGGTATGTTCACACGGCTTATTTTTGGCTGTTTTTCGAAACGTAAACGGCCGAAAAATCGGAAGCAGAATGACTCCAAATATCTGCCCATTGATTTTAATGGAAAATACGGCGTTCTGTTCCGACGGGCCATTTTTTTTACACGGCCGTTTTTAAAAACGGCCACGTAAAAAACACCCTAGAAAAAGAAGTGCATGTCACTTCTTGAGCCGTTTTTGGAGCCATTTTTCATTGACTCTATAGATAAACAGCTTAAAAAACGGCCGTAAAAAACGCAGCGAAAAACGCGAGTTGCTAAAAAAAAAGTCTAAAAATCAGGAGCTGTTTTCCCTCTGACGTTTTATGCCTCTAATTACGTCCGAAAATACGGCTCCGAACCGCCGGCAAACATCTGCCCATTGAAATCAATGGGCTTACGATGTTCCGTGCACACCGGCTGTTTTTTTACGCGCCACTGTCAAAAGACGGTGCGTAAAAAGACTCCCGCGTCAAAGAAGTGCATGTCACTTCTTGAGACGTAATTGGAGCCATTTTTCATTGGCTCCATTGAAAAACAGCTCCAATTACGTCCGTAATTGCCGCCGCGAAAAACGCGAGTACGACCAATTACGTCTGAAATTCAGGAGCTGTTTTCTCCTGAAAACAGCTCCGTAATTTCAGCCGTAACGGACGCTGCCGTGTGAACATACCCTTACAGTTCACATCAAGGCAGCAGCACTAAGCCCCGGAACCCCTGAAGACGCTGTTTAGTACAGCGAAACATGTCGGGGGGGCTTTAATACTCAACTTTTAAATTCAAATACTTACCTCCATTGCCTATAATATATGCAGAGTGTCTGACTCGCTGGGCTGCAGCCAGGAGCGGCACTGCAACTGAGATACTTATACTTGATGCACAGTCTGTTCAATTGCAAATGGAGGTGACATTTTAACTAAACTAGTGTAGTTAGTTTTTTCTGTTTTTTCTGTTTTGCTCCAAGGAGCTTAATAAAATTCAAATTTATTTTATTTGTTCATACAATTATCAATGGTAGTTGGTGTCAGAGGAATTGTCCTGCTGGTAACAGCTTTTTGTAAATAAGTAAAAGTAAACATCAAGGCAGCAGAACACGTCCTAACTGAACCCAGCACTTCCCTGGAGAACAGGAAATGCTCTGTCCACAGGGAAATCTTGAAGTATTATTTTGTTCAGGATGCTATTTATACCTGTGCATCTTGAGGTCTGATTGGCGAACACACTGGATATATCATTGAGTCTCTAGATCAGGCCTCTGCGAAGAAGAAAGTAAAAATGAAAAATGTTCTGCAGATACTAAGAGAAGGAACTTTGAAACTAATCAATAGTCTAGAGGAGCGCCGAAGAAAGGCACAAGATACAGCAACTGGTGAAACAGAGAGAATCAGTGCCCTGTTTTTGGACATCAGGAGACAGATTGAGATCTCCAGGCAGGAAGAGCAGGTGTCACTGTCAGTCTCAGATCTGATCCAGAAGCTGGAAATAAAGAAGGTCAAGCTGTCCAGGAAGATGAGGGACATTGAGGAGCTGTGTAACATGACTGATCCGCTGACTGTCCTACAGGGACCAGACACAGGTGACTTGTGTGATCCTGAGGAGGGGAAGGGGTTGAGGACACAGGTGACTTGTATGGTCCTGTGGAGAAGGGAGGGAATGAGGACACAGGTGACTTGAATGATCCTGTAGACGAGGGAGGGGATGAGGACACGGGGGACATGATCAGACACATGATGTAGATATGGATGTAATTACTGGCATGTTACAGACTCCTCTGATATAATGACATATCTGCAGACCATCTCACCTGCAAAAAAAGGAATGAGCCCACACCTCCATGGTGCACCAGCCGTTTAAATATTAAAAATGATGACACTCAGGAGAAGATTGAGACTGCCAGACAGAATATAGGGCCTGCAGGAGATGGAGGGATCTATATATGGGATCCTGCAGACATATTACTGGATGTAAACACAGTGGTAATTATATCCTTATATCAGACGACTTGAAAACTGCAGCCAGGACATATATAAAGCAGAATCTTACAGAAACAGCGGAGAGTTTCCAGGACTATCATCAGGTGATAAGCGGCAGCAGATTTTCCTCAGGACGACATTACTGGGATGTGGAGATCAGGGGAACAGATTGGTGGAGGGTCGGGATGTGTTATCCCAGAATAGACAGGAGGGGAGTGGAGTCGGTCATTGGCCATAATAAGAACAAGTCCTGGGCTTTATAGAGACAAGGATTGCATTTTATTCAATGTTCAGTGATACATCACAGTCAGGGTATGTGCACACACAAAATCAAACATTTCGGAAAATACGGAACTGTTTCAAGGGAAAACCGCTTCTGATTTTCAGCCGTTTTTTAATTAACTTGCGTTTTTCGTGGTCTTTTTACGGCCGTTTTTGGAGCAGTTTTTCCAAAGAGTCAATGAAAAATGGCTCCAAAAACGGCGCTGCCGTTTTTCAAAGCGGCCGCGTATATAAAACGCCCCGTCGGAACAGAACGCAGTTTTTCCCATTGAAATCAATGGGCAGATGTTTGGAGACGTTCTGCTTCCGATTTTTCAGCCGTTTTTCAGCCGCTTAAGTCCCGAAAAACAGCCGAAAATAAGCAGTGTGAACATACCCTAAGGATATCCGGTTACCTCACGAGATCTCCAGTAATAGATTCAGGATATGTCTGGATTATGAGGCCGGGCAGCTGTCCTTTTATGAGCTGTGTGACCCCATCAGACACTTACAGAGCGTCACTGCCACCTTCACCGAGCCCCTTCATGCTGCATTATGTCTCGGATCTGATGGTTCAATGAAGATCTCAGGGGCAATTAGCAACTGTGAGAAGCCATCATAATGGAAGAAAGCTGCCCAGAGACTGTCATGGATGGTCTCTGATATTGTACCCCAATATTCAGAGTGTAGCTCCAAATTTGAACTCCATTTCATTTTTAGGTTTTAAAATTGTGTGCTAAATAATGTTATAATATATCTTTACAGGGGTCAGGGTTTTCTTGATATAGCGCTCCAAATCACCCTGCTTCTCTTCACACAACCCTAGAACTAGTTGATAAAATTCTGAACACTAGGGGGAGCTCATTACATAGATTTATACAGCTCCAATTGAACTCATTAATAAATGCGGATGCATTAGGCTCCCCCTAGTGGTGACTGCAGGCGACCGGCTCCATCTGAAGGACTCGGCCTCTCCACACATTACATATACAGCCCACTGATTTCAATGAGAACTGTGTAATACTTGATTTCCCCTGTGGTGGCGCTGCAGGGAAATGTAACACTTGTTGCCTAAATCTTTCATAGATTACAGCCGATCACTGGGGTCCTATCACTTTATCATCAGGGGTTCTTCTAACAGAAAGGGATTTGCAAAGTGTACATGAGATCCACTTGTTTAGAGCATTCTCGATAATAAAGGTGTTGTAATAAAGGGGTTGTGCAGGATTAGGAAAAGGTATTAACTTATTTTCCTGGAACAGTGACGCTTTTGTCCATGTGGCTGTGTCTGGTATTGCAGCTTAGTCCCATTCAAGTGAATTCTAGACACAGAAAAATAGCTAAGAGTGGTGGTCCGTTTTTTATAATCCTGGATGACCCATTTTATATAGAACTTGATCTTATTTCTGCAATAAATTTAATTGTTTCTACATCAATTGTTGTTCAGCAAATAAAGACGCCAGGAATATTGACATTAAATAAAGACCTCGACTCTTTTTCTTTGTCTTTCTGTATTCAGGTCCGACTCCTCAACAAGGGTCAATGTCATGAGTTGTTTCACCATTAGGACATGTTTTCATGCGTCAGATTTGTTGCAGAAACTTCTGCGACGGAAAAATCTGTTTAATACGTCTAAATGGGGTAATTTTTTTAACAAATCTGCTGCGTGTGAATGTATCCTTAGCGTGAGGTTTTCCTAATATGTCTTTATAGCAGTCGGATATCAGTTTTTTTATAACGCACAGTGATCGGGTGGCGATCGATGGCGGTCACTCCACCCATATCTTCAGGAGAACAGGTAAGTGGAGGACAAGTTTGTGCTGCTCCCCAGTATGTACGGCCAAAAACTTGGTGCCACTACGCAGCCCCTTGTATAATGTTTGATGAGGATCCACTTCCCTTACTCAAAACGCACAATGACATTGTCACACTTGCGTGTCTTAGGGCTTCAACTCTATGGGAGCAAGTAACTTCCACAAAATGGGGCCCGGGACCATCGCTGCTCTCAATCTGCACATGTTTCTTAGCAGTATTGGCAGCCCTGAGACTAAGGGTCTCGCCTAACTCCAATTACGGAGCGTACCCCTTCTCTATCCCCAAGATCACACTATATGGGCTCCCAGCTAACTTCCCAGGGGTACCATACAACAAGAACGAACATGGAAAGACACACATTATTAAATACACATTATGTACCCTACTGTTAACCCATCCTACAAGCTTAGCCCCATTCATATGAATGCCAGACACAACCCATGAAGGAGTGGCGCTGTAGCAGATCTTTTTTCTAATACCGTAGTACCCCTTGAAGAATTTAGTAATGCAAAAGTCTATGTGATCTAGGCTAGAGCATCGTGATGATGTGAGTGACAGATGGAACAGCACCTACCTGAGGAAGAAACGTATCCCTAATAGATTTTCTTTTGATACCAAATTGTCACAAATCTACATTTATTTCATAACTTTAACCCAAGTGACTTCATATAAAATTAGAAAAGGAGGAGTTTATTTTATACATATTTTATTAAATATAAAAAACATTTGTCAAATACAAGATCCAGTGATATATTATTTGTATCTTTCTCCATTATCTACAATTATTTCAGAACCTAATTATTGCATTCTATTATGTTGCCACAAGGGGGAGACAGAATAAAGTCTAATTTATACAGGCGCAATAAAACCTATGATGAATTACAAAGAATACTATTTACTGCCATCTTGTGGCAGCTGAACAGAATACAGGAACATACAAGTGAGGCGTTATTGCAATCTACATTGCTGCCACTAGGTGGAGGAAAAAATACAGTACAGACTCCGATAGAGACAAGAAGAGAAAACAGTAGCACCTGTTGCCACCTAGTGGCTGCAAAACAGATTACGGCAAAGTCCACAGAACATGTACTAATAAATTCAAGGTCTTCAATCCTGCCTCATGCATTTATAGGACACAAGCGATGTCGTACCTGCCCTAGCAGAAGATTTTATGATTATTTCAATAGATTATATAATAATATTATTATAAGGGTCAGGGCTCTGTTTTTCTGACACAGAGGTCTAAATCCCCTGCATAGACAAAAGTTACATGATAAAATTCTGCTACCTGCAGTCACCACTAGAGGGAGCTCACTACTGATTATTAATTATTACAATGTAGAAGCTGTTTGCAGAGAGCTCCCTCTAGTGGTAAAAACTATAGTAAAATATTGGACATTAAGAGACTTATATATGTATATTCGTATATAAAAACTTGTTCGTGTTGTAATATCCTTAGACGCTGCACAGCATTGTGGGCGCGAGAGACACTTGGCTCGCCAATCTGATGTTATATGAGGAGTTTGCAAAGTATTTATGCAGAATGGAGCCAGCAGGCGATGAGTATCCCAGATACAGGACTCCTCTGGAATTAGGCTGCAAGATAAAGAGCAACAAATCAGGGGGACACCGGTGACGGACCCTGCCACATGATCACCCGAAACACTTTACTGCAGCCAAAATCAGCGACAGGAAGGGGGAGGAGCCTGGATCGCCTGCAGTCTACTATGCGGAGTCCTGATGATACGTGGGGTCCAGTCACCGCCATTTATAACATCACATAAAGGAATAATCCTGACAGGTCTATGGAATCCAAATCACCAGGACGTGGGAGGCGGAGGATGTGGCATCGGAGGCTGGAAATGGAGGTTCTGCACTGACCGCAAAATATGTAACCCTGCCTGGTGCTGCTCAGACACCGGGGAGAAGCTTCCGGGCAGGAGAAGTCTAAGAGTTCCTTTTCTTGCCTGTTGTGTAAACAGACGAATATCTATTAGATCCTCCTGGACACCATCATAATACAGAGATATTGTACGCTATACATTCACCCATCTTTCCACGGACTCTGAATGGCATGAAGGTTTTCACTGATATGCCGAGCTGCATTCCAATCATCCCTGCTCTGTCGCTTCTACTGCTCTGCCTGTGTAAGTGTCAGTCTTCACTGCAGTTCTAGTATTCTATTCGAAGCTCAGATAGAAATAATAGGAAGCGCAGAATAAACAGTGCTGTAGCACCGGTCTGTAGTGTGGAAATGCTTGGAATTTTATCTTTAATCTATGTGGTCAATCTAGAATAAACTCATTTGTGTTCATTAATGGACAGTGCATGCAATTCCATATCTGAACACTAGATGTCCCTGTTGGTCTTCATTCTTCTGATCATTTATTATCTGCTGTAATTTTAGGCGCAGCTATAGGGGGTGCGGAGGCAGCAGTCACACCCGGGTCTTGGTACCATGTAGGTAGACACCAGTGTTATGAATTACGAACATGTGATAGTTGGGGAGTCCCTGTTACAAATTTTGCATTTCGGCCCAGAAGCATCAAGTTACTCCTCTAGATGCAGCTTTTAAGGTTCAATTCACACAGAGTTTTTAACAAGTTTTTTGACATGGAAACCGCGTTGGAAAACGCGGAAAAAAAAACGTCCGAAAATGCCTCAGAATGATTTCAATGGGAGGGGAGGCGGTTTTTTCCCGCGAGCGGAAATCCATCTTGCGGGAAAAAGAAGCAACATGCCCTATCTTCGGGCGTTTATGTCCCTGACCTCCCATTGAAGAAGTTTTTGCCTATCGGCGCTCAATGGCCGTGGGTGAAAAACGCCGCGGAAAACGCGGCAAATAGCGTCAAAATCTGCCTCAAAATTCCAGACGGAATTTTGAGGCAGAATTTTCTGCCTGCAAAAAACTCAGTGTGAACATAGCCTTATAGTGCGGGAGCGTTATAAGAGGAGCGATATGGGTCACACATACGATATAAATATCTCCGGAGGCTCTGGAGGAATGCGACGTAAAAGTAGTGCTCATGGGGGAGAAGCTCAAAAGTGGGTGTACTGTCCCTTTAATAACGACTGCGATTCTTGTGACAATGATCTTTATGATCTAATAAAAAGATATTAAAATCCTGAAACCATCTCAAGAAAATAAAACCGATACGAATGCGAGACCACACAAACTGCACCTCCCATCGCGACCGTTTTTTCATGGTGATTTTATTGTTTTATGCCCCGAGCCAACAATTTCACGTTATTGATGTGGGACAGAAGAGAAATTCAGTGTCCTAAAGCCCCAAATATGAATGCAGCTCAGTGCCCACAATCTGCAGGACATTGCACCCACACAGACGCTCTCAGTTAATTAGCTATTTTTAATAAGGAAAATATGGAGGAGTTCCCCCTGGAAACCAATCAGATCACGGCTTTCAGTACCAGGCAAACCCAAAACCCTGAGTAAACCAACAGTGGGGAAGACAGGCGGCCCACTGTGATACTGTTAGCCAAATGCCCACATACACCAGAGCCGACCCTGCCCACAGCAACACAGGGAGAACATATAAACTCCATGCAGATTTCGCTTTTGGTTGGATTTGAACTCGGGACCTTAGTGCTGCCAGGTAGCAGTGGTAATCGCCAGCTGTCACTTAACGCTGCCCCTTTAATCACAATGCAAAAACTCACAATTCTTTTATAATGGAGCAATCTGTAAAATTGTAAAAAGTTGCATTAAAAAATAGCTGTCTTGTCGCAGACCTATAGAAAACGGGCGTCTTACCCCTGCTGATCGGATGGGCCCCCGGGAGTTCTTGCACTTTTGGTGTCCTTTTGGATCTTTGTTATTTCTCTGCCCCGAGCTCAGGACATCTGCCAGACAAAATGAGGTGCACTTACCTAAAAATACATTTATCATGATGTCCTCATCCGGCTTCATTATATTTTGACCCAGATCCCAACACAGTGTGAAAAAAAAAATATTCACTGAGGCATACATTTTGTCTCCCCTCCCTCCCCTCTCCCCCTCCCTCCCCTCTCTCTCCCCTCTCCCCTCTCTCTCCCCTCTCCTCTCCCCTCCCTCCCCCTCCCCTCTCCCCTCTCTCTCCCCTCCCTCCCCCTCCCCTCTCCCCTCTCTCTCCTCTCCCTCCCCCTCCCCTCTCTCTCCCCTCCCTCCCCTCACTCTCCTCTCCCCCCTCCCCTCTCTCTCCCCTCCCTCCCCCTCCCCTCTCCCCCCTCTCCAGTGCTAAAGCACGTGAAACAATAAGTTTGGAGAAAGAACAGGGACTGGCCTCTCTTGCCTCTGCTTGGCTTTCTTAGCCCTGCAAGATTAGACTTTCCTCTTTGGTTAAAGTCGTTGTCTCACCATGACAACCCATTACTTAGATCGAATTCAGCTTGGCAATCAGCTGATCGCACTGGTCTGAATCCCGGCGATCAATCCTTCAGACGTGGTTAGGTGCACCAATTTGAGGTCTACTTTTTGTAAGTGTCTCACTGCTTCTATCCTGAGCAGAAAAATTACCATATGCCCTGAAGGGATATATGGTAAGGGGTAGCCTTCATGAAACGACCCCCTAAAGCCCCATCCTCAGCTGAAGTTGTAGACCAGGAGGTGGAGATATTGTGCACAACTCGAAGCACATAAAAAGTCATGTCTGAACTGTATAGCCAGCTTATGTCAGACCCGGCCGGGCGGGGCTCATCATCCTGCCCCAACATTTCTATTGAATCTAGGCCTTAGTGTAATTCTTGTTCCTTACCTGAAGAGGGCGCTATTTCAGTAGTCTGAGACCTCGTCTGACGACACAAGTTACCTCCATCGCTCCCCAACGATACATGGTGGCCAGGGTTGAAGGCAGGGTGGGTGGGAGAGGTAGTACTCTGTGTCCATGGGCTCGATGTAGCTGGAAGGACTATGGGTGGGACTCTCTCCCTAAAGTAGACAGGAGAAATGTGAACAAAACTTCTGTCACCGTATACCGTACCGCAGCTGCTAAAGAGACACAGAAGAGGATTCTACCTTCTCAGTAGACGCGGCACCTTCTCTAGTTTATGATATACAGGTGGCGACTTTGGCGATTGGCTTTTTCTGACATTTGTGGCTTCCACTTCCATTTGATTTGGCTCCGATAAAGGGATTTTAGGTTCAGATTGGAAAATCTCGTATCTTTCTAATGATTTGCTTGTTTTATTCCTTATAGGGGTGAACCATGCCACAGCCTAAAACCAGAAAAAAAAAAAAAGGAAAAAAATTTGACAAATATAAAAAAAAACACAAAAAAATCATCAAAAATAAAATATCTATGATCAAGAATATCAATGGCACGATTTTTTATATATATATATATATATATATATATATATATAAATTATTTTTTTTATTTTTTTTATAAAACATCTTACTTGTCCATTTGGGTTGCATAAAATGGTTGTACACTTCAGTTCCGTCACAAACTTGTTCTGCTCTTTCCACAGGAAATCAGTGGGAGGTTTATGGGGGACACCGGCTGAAGACGCCCAAACCTGGGATCAATATGGAAAAGATGACGTCATGCTTGGATTGCTGTTGTAATGTAAGTAGTTTCTGCTACAATTGATCATTATGATCATGATAACTTCATGCTGGCTAACACCACCCGACCAACCCCATGGTGAGACAGAAGGTCCATGTCTTGTTCACCTTCCCCTCTTTTCATCTTTTGTAAAAGAGAAAAGACATTATGATGACCCTATGGCCATTGATGTGCCTGATAGCATGCGCCTGTGGATGGGGGGGAGGCCCGCAAAGATTGACGTTGTCCATAGGGGAGGGGAATGGGACAATCTAAGTTGTCTCCTACTGGACCACAGGCACCATTGCAGATATAGTTTCTGATTTATGGTACGTTTGCCCGTGACCCTTTTTTCAAGAACTGACCTCTCTATGACTCACCTATTAGATCTTGACTTTTCAACATGTTGGGCTATCATGGAAATATGCAATCTTTCCCACAGAGGTCAGGTCTTGAAGATGTGACACAGATGAGGTCTGAGAATGGGAGAATTTCTCATTGGCCGTAGACCTAGTAAGAACTGAAACCTTCTTCTTTACTAGACCACCGTACAACCCATGGTAAAGATCTGCTAACTCATCCCCGAGACCTGCCTTGGGTACAATTAATCTTCAAGACCTGACCACTAAACGAGTCATCTTCAAAACCAGACCACTGAATCAGTCAACTTCAAGATGTGACCACTGAAAAATTCATCTTCGGTCAAGTCAACTCATCTTAAAAAAAACTTGATGACTGGACAACCCTTCTTCGAAACCTGACCACTTAAGAACTCTTCTTCAAGACCCGATCACTGAACATCTTCTCTTCAACACCCGACCACCAAATAACTCGTCGTCAAGAAGAGACCTGCTCTTCTTCAGGACTTGAGCACCGAACAACTCCTCCGAAAGATGTGACCAATGAACAAGTCTTCTTCAACACCTGACCACCAAATAATTCCTTCAAGATGTGACCTGCTCTTCTTCAGGACCTGAGCACCGGACAACTCTTCCGAAGGACGTCTTATAAATGAACAAGTCTTCTTCAACACCTGACCACCGAACAACTGATTCAAGATGTGACCTGCTCTTCTTCAGGACCTGAGCACCGGACAACTCTTCCGAAGGACGTCTTATAAATGAACAAGTCTTCTTCAACACCTGACCACCGAACAACTGATTCAAGATGTGACCTGCTCTTCTTCAGGACCTGAGCACCAAACAACTCCTCCGAAAGACGTGACCAATGAACAAGTCTTCTTCAACACGGACTACCGAATAACTCGTCGTCAAGAAGGAACCTGCTCTTCTTCAGGACCTGAGCACCAAACAACTCCTCCGAAAGATGTGACCAATGAACAAGTCTTCTTCAACACCTGACCACCGAATAACTCCTTCAAGATGTGACCTGCTGTTCTTCAGGACCTGAGCACCGAACAACTCTTCCGAAGGACGTTTTATAAATGAACAAGTCTCTTTCAACACCTGACTACCGAATAACTCCTCCAAGATGTGACCGCTAAACAAATCTTCTACCTGACATCATATTCTGCGTCTATACTTCGCCCCTTCCCCTTTTCTTACCGTCACATCACAGCTCGCCAAGACTTTGGATTTTGGTGGAAAACGGTAAATGGATACAGGATGTCCACGAATATTCTGCTGCAGAAGGTAACCTCCAATATCTTCTTCTTTATCAAGAGATCGGTTAGCAATTCTCACAAAATTGCCGCCAGGGTTCACTTCTGTGATTTCCAGGTCTCCAAGGGCACTGAAGTGTTCAAAAACAGGTGAGAGAACTAAATCTTCACACATATGTAGTAATGTAACAGCAGGCAGGCCCTAAAGCCTACAAACATGGAGATCCCATGTATCGGGACGTCATCATATACAGTGACACATGATGTCATCGGTAATTGGGTGATTCGCCCATGTAGAACTTTTACACCAGGACCCATAAGCCTCAACCTGTACCTTCATGTACACTATATGGCCAAAAATATGAGCACCTACTTTAAGTTGACCATTTCATCTACATCTATTGCTAACAGGGTCATACAGTCAAGCGTACAGTTATGCAATCTCCATAGATTATGGTCGTTGAACTTCTATGAGACCCATTTATTTTAGGGATTCGTGATTCTGAGCGTACAGAGATGGGGAGACCTCAATGACATCACTCGGGGTGGTCATGGTTGGAGCTGGTGCTTAGCATTATAGCTGCTGACGTTGAATTATTTAATAAGTCTGGTTTATGTAACTTCCCTTTCAGCACATCCTGATACACAACGCTTCTGAGAAAAGCAAAAGTATGTAATGCCCGGGGCTACCGGAGAACGAAATATTAATTTTTATGTTTGCCCAAGAGCACAGACACCTGGAGGCCGAGGCAGGGACCGAGACAGAATGTTAAGCAGCCCCTTCCTGCAGACACGTACAGACCATATTGCTTAAATTTGAGGTTTATCTATTTTTTTTAATATTTTTTGCTTTCATTTTAGAATACATCGGAGGAGGCAAAAATGGGGGCTCGTGGCCGGTCCATTCCCACCACTATAATTTCTTCGAAAACAAGGTTGAATATTTGTTAATCCCCATTTTTCCTAAGGAAAGAATTGGTAGCGTTACCCTCGGGCTGGATCCCTCTCCAAGTCCGCTTTAAATTTGGAGAGGATGGGACTTGTTTAGGTTTATACTACCCAATGGGAAAGAGGATGGAGAAACCTTGAGAAGAGATCCACAGAATTTCTACGACTAGTATGCCCTTGAATAGATGCCTTCAAATACTAGGACCCTGGCTGGGACTCATTTTGTCAACAGATACTGGCTGAGCTTCGAAAATCTGCTCCATTGACCGCTACACTTGGGATTCCACCAATGGGCTCCATAGTCCAATAAGGGCAGAAGAAGGGGTCGTGGGTCCTTCTAACAGCAAGGTCCTTGGACATTTCCCAGTAACCCCAGTGAACAGTCTTCCTCGCTTTGAAGTTGACAAATCTCAGAGAGGCTGCTAGGGTGACGGAAGTTTATGGTAAAACAAGGGCCATCAACTCAACGGAGGGAAGGTTCTTTCAATTTGTCTGCAACCTGGACCTCAAAGTGGTGGTGTACTCTTCCTGTCATATACTTGGTGGCATCTTCTAAATAGGAAACCTAGATAAAGACGGCAGTTTCAGCCGGCAGGTCTAAATGTTGGGCAGTGGTCATGCACTTGAACACCAGTAGACCCACTTGTGCCCATAGATGGTCATTACGGAAAGAAAGGAGGTCTTACTATGGGAACCATGGGGAGGGGGCACAGTTAAGATTTCACCATACCCGTAATCATGGGTGGTGTGAACCACAGGTTTCTTCCTCGTTCTACAACCGCCACAAGGAGAGGGCCCCATTTTGATATTATAGAGCTCCTTCTTCTCTACTGCCCAGCAGCAGATTCCACCTGTCATGTTAGAAACTTCTAAGAAAGTTCAAAGGAAACTTCACCAGACTGGACAATGAAATCTAGGGGAAGGGGTGAGGGGCTTATATTTCGGAAATTGAACTGATTAATTGACCTCCACTGAGTATTGAACAGTGTTTGTAGGGAACTGACCTGGATAGAGCTGTTTTGGTGCCCCCACCGGTCACGGACGCGGTGCTGGTGACTACTTGAGGATACGCATTATGATCCATCATGGAGGATGAAGAGCTTTGTCTTTTGCTGGAGTCTAAGGTGGTGGCACTCAAGAGAGGTGCAGTCGCCGGCCTTGTCACTGGCTCGGTGCAGTTACCTTCATCTTCTGGAAAAAATAAAGCTAAAAATATAAGTCGCATCTATGAACATATTAAACCTGTTTAAGATGGATTTGCAAAGTTTACTGAAGAGGATTTTTCTTCTATACTACACCACACAGCAGAGCTGACAGGTCCTCTGAGGGGCCGTTCACATATGTCTGTTTCTTCTGTCAGTTTCCCTCCGGCATGTTGCAGAACAGCTGAAGGGAAACTAATGCTAGAACGGATCCCATAGCTTTCTATGGGATCCAACCTGGCACAGGAGACATCAGGTTCCGTACGGCGCTGAACCGGTGCAGGAGCAGGATCCAAAAACGTTACCTGCAGCTCCCAGGGAGGTCCGGCTCCGTATCCTATCTATTTTAACCATGGCCAGATGAACACCGAGTTCTGCCGCATCCACCTTCCGGCAGCACAAGGCGGGAAGGCGGCCGGGGGTAGTTGAACCCAATTCTGAAGCAGGGAACCATCAGCTCCCTGCTTCAGAATTAGGACTCCTGAGGACTCCCTGGGCACAGCGCTACTTTAAGCGTTGTGCTCGGGGGAAACCCTTGACGTCACTGTCCATATATGGACAGTGACTTCAGTGGCTACTGATTGAGCGGAATCCCCGTTGCCGAAGATCTGGCCCGGGATTCCGCTCCTAGAGGAAACCCGAGGTTACTGTCCATATATGGACATTGACGTCAGGGACTCCTCCTGGGGCGGAATCCCCGGCCAGAGTCGGCAACGGGGATTCGGCGAAAGAAGTAGCTACTGATATCACTGTCCATATATGGACAGTGGCGTCAGGGGGTCCTCCGAGAGGGAATCCCTAGCCACAGGGTCAACAATGCTCTGGCCGGGGATTCCTCTGCTTGAGGGAGCTTCAGTGGCGCTATCTACAGGGGAAGGGGTGTAGAACTATATACAGTGGGAGTGGCACTATCTACAGGGGGGCGCTATGTGGCACAATCTACATGGGCACTGTGTGGCGCCATCTACAAGGAGCGCTGTCTGGCGCTTTCTACAGGGGGGCTTTGTGACATTATCTACAGGGGGTACTGTAGCATTATACACAGGGGGGTACTGTGGCATTATATACAGAGGGCACTGCGGTATTATCTACAGGGGTGTGTGTGTGGTGCTATCTACAAGGAGTGCTGTGTGGCGCTATCTACAGGGGGGCTGTGTGACATTATCTACAGGGGGTACTGTGGTATTATATATAGAGGGCACTGTGGCTGTAATGACAGGGATAGGGAAACAGACAAGTGAGCCCTAACCTACCCGCCACTCAGTCTCTGCCTACTTGCAACGACCCGCCCTAGGCGACGGGGTACAACTGGGCGACGGTCCCTACGCTCAATAAGTGCTCGACAGACAAACAGACAAGGGTACACAGAGCTAGGGGGAGAAAGGGGCAGTTGCCCACGGCAACACCGTGAGCAACAAGAGAAGTAAACAAGCCGAGTCAAACCAGGAGTGTACGCGGTACCAAACGCAGAGCAGGAGAGTAGTCAGCAAGCCAGGGTCAATATGAAGCAAGGACAAATGGTACAAGACGCTGCAGCAGGGCCAGGAAACCAAACAAGAAGAATCACAAGCAAAGGAGGAACAGAAAAGCCAGGGTCTCAAGGGGGTCCATAGTAGTGTCAGGGACCAGGGTAGAGTAGGTATAAATAGACAGAGGGCGGGAGCTAGCTCCGTCTGGCCAGGCTGTGATAGGTTCTCCCACTCCTAAGCCTGCCATCCTGAGTGGTGGAAGATGGAGTCAGTCTCAGAGACATAGACTCAGGTGCAGACTGATTATCTATGGGCGTTAACCCCGAAGCTGTGCCTGGCAGATCCTTTACAGTACCCCCCTTTTATGAGGGGCCACCAGACCCTTTCTAAGTGGACCTGGTTTACTGGGGAAACGAAGGTCAAACCTCCTGACCAATATCCCAGTGTGAACATCCCGAGCGGGTACCCAAGTCCTCTCCTCAGGCCCGTATTCTCTCCAATGGACCAGGTACTGGAGGGAGCCTTGGACCATCCTGCTGTCCACAATCTTGGCCACCTCGAATTCTGCCCCCTCAGGGGTGAGAACAGGGACCGGAGGTTTCCTCGAGGGAGCCAAGGACGGGGAGCAGTGTTTAAGGAGGGAGGCATGGAACACGTCGTGTACTCGAAAAGATGGGGGCAACTCCAGTCGGAAGGAGACAGGATTGAGGACTTCAATGACCTTGTACGGCCCTATAAACCGGGGAGCAAACTTCTTGTACGGGACCTTAAGGCGCACATTTTTAGACGATAGCCACACCAGATCCCCGACCATAAACAAGGGGTTAGCAGAACGTCTTCTATCAGCCTGAGTCTTTTGTATGTTCTGGGACGCCTCTAGGTTCTTCTGAACCTTAGCCCAGACTGTGCACAGTTCCCGATGAACGACCTCTACCTCGGGATTGTTGGAACTACCAGGTGAAACGGAAGAGAACCGTGGATTAAACCCAAAATTACAGAAAAAGGGGGAGACCCCTGACGAGTTACTGACCCGGTTATTAAGGGAAAATTCGTTGAGGGGAATGAATGAGACCCAATCATATTGACAGTCAGAGATAAAACACCTTAAATATTGTTCTAGAGATTGATTAGTCCTCTCAGTTTGGCCATTAGTTTCAGGATGGAAGGCAGAGGAGAAGGACAGATCAATCTCCAACTTTTTACAGAAGGCTCTCCAAAACAAAGAAACAAATTGTACCCCTCTGTCCGAAACAATATTGACAGGGACCCCATGGAGACGCAGGATGTGTTTGACAAACAAGGTAGCTAACGTCTTAGCATTGGGTAGTTTCTTGAGGGGCACAAAGTGGCACATCTTAATGAAGCGGTCTACTACAACCCACACCACCGACTTGCCTTGAGATGGAGGCAAATCGGTGATAAAATCCATGGAGATATGGGTCCAAGGTCTCTGGGGAATGGGCAAAGAACGTAGTGAGCCCGCTGGTCGGGACCTGGGATTCTTGGACCTAACACAAACTTCACAAGCGGTGATGTAGGCCTTAACGTCTTTGGGCAACCCAGGCCACCAATAGTTTCTGGCAATGAGGTGTTTGGTACCCAGGATGCCTGGATGGCCAGATAGTGCGGAGTCATGATTTTCCCTAAGTACCCTTAGCCGGAATTGCAGGGGAACAAACAGCTTGTTCTCAGGAAGGCTCCCGGGAGCTGAACCTTGATCAGCCGCAATTTCAGAGACCAAATCAGAATCAATAGAGGAAATGATTATACCTGGAGGCAAAATACAAGCAGGATCTTCCTCCGAAGGAGGGCTGGCCATGAAGCTACGCGACAGTGCATCGGCCTTAATATTTTTAGACCCAGTCCTACCCTTAGGGAGCTTAGCTCCTGGTACCAAATCAATTGCGCAATCGTATTCTCTATGAGGAGGTAACACTTCGGAGGCCTCCTTAGAGAAAACATCAGCGAAGTCCTGAACAAACTCAGGAAGCGTGTTCACCTCCTCAGGGGGAGAAATATAATTAACAGAAAAACATGACGTCAAGCATTTATTACCCCATTTGGTAAGCTCCCCAGTATTCCAGTCAAACGTGGGATTATGCAACTGCAACCAGGGAAGGCCTAAAACCAAATCTGACGATAATCCCTGCATCAACAGTACAGAGCATTGCTCCAAATGTATGGAGCCAACAAGGAGTTCAAAAACAGGGGTATGCTGTGTAAAATAACCATTAGCAAGAGGAGTGGAGTCGATACCCACTACCGGGACAGGTTTAGGTAAATCAATCAATGGCATAGCTAGAGACATAGCAAATTCCACAGACATGATATTAGCAGAAGACCCTGAATCCACGAAGGCACTGCCGGTAGTAGACCTACCACCAAAAGAGACCTGAAAGGGAAGCAAGATCTTATTACGTTTCATATTTACGGGAAATACCTGTGCGCCAAAGTGACCTCCCCGATGATCACTTAGGCGCGGAAGTTCTCCGGCTGCATTCTTACGCCTAGGACAGTTGTTCACTTGATGCTTGTCGTCCCCACAGTAGAAGCAGAGACCATTCTTCCTGCGGAACTCTCTACGTTGTTGGGGGGACACGGAGGCCCCGAGTTGCATAGGTACCTCCGAGTCTTCCGGGGAGGAACGAAGCAACGGAACCTCGGGAGGCATCATGGGGGAGTCAGAGGGGAAAACACATAAACGTTCAAGTTGTCGTTCCCTGAGACGTCGGTCAAGTCGTACCGCTAAAGCCATAACCTGGTCTAGGGAGTCAGAAGAGGGATAGCTAACTAGCAGGTCTTTCAGGGCATTCGACAGACCCAACCTAAACTGGCACCTTAAGGCAGGGTCATTCCACCGAGAAGCTACGCACCACTTCCTAAAGTCAGAACAATACTCCTCAACAGGTCTCTTACCCTGACGTAAGGTCACCAGCTGACTCTCGGCAAAGGCAGTCCTGTCAGTCTCGTCATAAATGAGTCCGAGAGCAGAAAAGAAAAGATCAACGGAGGAAAGTTCAGGGGCGTCAGGAGCCAAGGAGAAGGCCCATTCTTGGGGCCCTTCCTGGAGCCGGGACATAATTATACCCACCCGCTGGCTCTCAGAACCAGAAGAGTGGGGCTTTAAGCGAAAATAGAGCCTACAACTCTCCCGAAAGGAGAGAAAAGTCCTCCGGACCCCTGAGAACCGGTCGGGCAACTTGAGGTGGGGTTGAAGAGGTGAGGTGAGGGGTACTACCATGGTAGCATCAGGCTGGTTGACCTTCTGAGCCAGGGCCTGTAGGGAGAGACCCTGCATTTGCTGAGCCAGGGTCTCAAGGGGGTCCATAGTAGTGTCAGGGACCAGGGTAGAGTAGGTATAAATAGACAGAGGGCGGGAGCTAGCTCCGTCTGGCCAGGCTGTGATAGGTTCTCCCACTCCTAAGCCTGCCTCCCTGAGTGGTGGAAGATGGAGTCAGTCTCACAGACATAGAAGCAGGTGCAGACTGATTATCTATGGGCGTTAACCCCGAAGCTGTGCCTGACAGATCATTTACAGTGGCATTATCTACAGGGGCATGTGTAGAACTATTTACAGGGGTGTGGCACTATATACATGGGGGTGTGGCACTATCTAAAGAGGGCACTATGGCATTATCTACAGGGGGTGTGTAGCACTATATACAGAGGTCACTGTGGCATTAGCTACAGGAGGTGTGTGGCACTATATACAGGGGGGGTGTGACACTATCTACAAAGAGCACTGCGGTATTATCTACAGGGGGTGTGTGGCACTATCTACAGAGGGCACTGCAGTATTATTTACAGGGGGTGTGGCACTATCTACAGAGGGCACTGCAGTATTATCTACAGGGGTGTGTGGCACTCTATACAGGGGGCAGTGTTGCATTATCTACACATGAAATTCATCTGTTTTTAAAAATTGCAGGGTGGGGTGGGTAGGAGATGCAGGGTGGGGTGGGTGGGAGATGCAGGGTGGGGTGGGTGGGAGATGCAGGGTGGGGTGGGTAGCTGTCAATGCGCCAAAAACGATCTACTCCCTGAAGTTAGGGCTAGTGCTTCGCGTCTTTTCAGGCTGCCATGGCTGCTTCGAAGATTTGATCTGAGTAGACAGCAGACGCCTTCTGGGCTCTCTCTCTTGGCGATGCACTGAATATCACACACGTGACATTGCAATGTGTGTGTCAGACTCCAGTGTAGCGCTGAGGCCGGAGCTGAGAAGGAGAGCCCTGACGTGGTACACAACAAGTATCTAATCTATCATGTATCCAATCTATCACAAACTATGCACCACTCTTATAAAATTTGCACATTTTCAGACCCTAGACTGCCTTTTTGGTGGACCATTGTGGTAAAAACTAATGACAACTGAAAGTGCAAAGTTCAGTTTCGTTTCTAATAATCTGATCATAGGTGGCGCTGTTGTATTGCTGATATTTAACCACGTCCTGCATTAGCTTTCGATGTGCTCCACCTCATTCTGCTTGCACAGCCAATATCTTTTTACGATTTTTAGAAATAGATTTTTGTGCTTATTGAGTGGGGGAAGGAAAGTGACAACTACTTCAAGCACATTTCACCTGTGACTCTCCAACTGTTGTAAAACTACAACTTCCAGGCTGTAGCTCCCAGTGCATGCTGGGAGTAGTAGCTTACTAAAAGCTGGAGAGACAGGATGAGGCCGCTGGCATATGATCTAGAGCCTATATATTTTGCAGATAGGAAAACGCTACATTTCAGGCGGAGTTGTGCTTTAAATCTGTTATGTCCCAGTCAATGACCCTCCATCAACACAAAAGTCTTACCGTGTTTTTCCTCTCTCGATGAATCATTTCCATCTGACGTGACTGCGCTGCTGGACAGTGTACAGGGATCTGACGGGGTTGATTCGGGCATGATGATGTCACTGGTCTGGATGTAATCAGGAAACGGGATGAGGACGGATGACTGGAAAGGTTCTGCTGAAAACTGTGACGTGAACGACGGGGTGTGTAGAGAGGGCGGCGGACTGCTAGTCATCCTGCATTGAAGAAAGAGGCCTTCAGTATACACAAGGAAAGCAGAGCCCCAGGGTGGCAGCTAGATTGGTGTCTAATAAACTTCAGTAGGAGGAGAAGTCAGCTACTTCCCCCGTCTTGTAATCTCATAGGCTACTCTGTCTGACAACCATTTGGTCACAGACTCCGAATCATGTTTTACATTGTACAACTACTTCCTGTGCTAGAAAATGAAATATGTGCTGAGAGAGCGCAAATATCTATCATGGATGGATGGATGGATGGATGGATGGATGGATGAATGGATGGCTAGATAGATAGATAGATAGATAGATAGATAGATAGATAGATAGATAGATAGATAGATAGATAGATAGATAGATAGATAGATAGATAGATAGATAGATAGATAGATAGATAGATAGATAGATAGATAGATAGATAGATAGATATGAGATAGATGAAAATAGATACATAGATGTATGAATCTATCTCATATCTATCTATCTATCTATCTATCTATCTATCTATCTCATATCTATCTATCTATCTCATATCTATCTATCTCATATCTATCTATCTATCTATCTATCTATCTATCTATCTATCTATCTATCTATCTATCTATCTATCTATCTATCTATCTCTCATATCTATCTATCTATCTATCTATCTCTCATATCTATCTATCTATCTCTCTCATATCTATCTATCTCATATCTATCTATCTCATATCTATCTATCTATCTATCTATCTCATATCTATCTATCTCTCTCATATCTATCTATCTCTCTCATATCTATCTCATATCTATCTCATATCTATCTATCTATCTATCTATCTATCTATCTATCTATCTATCTATCTATCTATCTATCTATCTATCTATCTATCTATCTATCTATCTATCTATCTATATCTATCTATCTCATATCTATCTATCTCATATCTATCTATCTATCTATTTTTATTGAATACTACAACATAATTTCATAAAACCAGAGCTTGTACATATAAAAAGGTCACGCAGGAACTGTCCAGCAAGTCTTGCAATCTGCATATTCTGTACAGAAACTGAACCAGCATTGGGCAACATTGAGACGTGAACTCCTGTAGATACCAGGAATCCAGCAAAAATGTAAAAGCAGCTCTGGATGTGAGTAGAGTTTCAGACCAGCATAAGATAAGTAAAGCTATCCGGTATTACAGGTGGATTTATCCTGTAATAATGTGGAGTATAGAATAAAGTGGAGCTGTGATACTGAAACTCGTATACTGGCCGAAGTACAGAAAATTCCATAGTGAACATATTTACTTAAAAGTTGTTCTCTGCTTTGGACAACTCCTTTCTATTAATAGGGTCTCCCCTGATCACATGGTTTCCTGCTGATGGGACCACCAGCGATCAGCTGTGACCTGTGCTGGAACTTGGCAGCAAATGTTCAATTTCCCTGCAGCACCACCACAGGTTAGATGAAGAATTACACCCATATTCATATTGAAATCAATGGGTTGTCTGTAAATCAAGGACACGTTGGATCCTCCAGAATGAGAGACGCTCTCCACTGACTTACTGCTGTTCTTCTTCCTCCAGCATGGATTTCAGAGCATCCAACTCATTCCTCAAGGATATGTTAGTTTCTTGGTAAGTATTCAGCTCCTTCATTTTGGCCAAGAGAAGATCCTGCATCTCCTGGAAGATATCAAAATGTTTACAATAAGTGAAAAGGGACCAGGAATAGACAGATGACGTGGTGGTCTTGGCTGAAATTTGGAGTGGACGTGCTAATCCGGGAGAAGTTGTCCTCAACGAGGAAATCCAGTAATAAACATCTACCTTGGTGAGAAGGTCGCATTGGTGACGTCTGTGATCTCGGACCACTAATAGGACAGGTAGACCGACTAAGCCCCTTACTGCTGACACTTCTGTCAGATTTTCAGTAACAGAAATCTCTGAGCAGTGCCCAAGGGGTGTGATCTCCCTATGGTGCCCTTTAATTCTGGAAATCAGTGGTGGTCTGAGATCATTTTATGGCATGTTGCAAAAGGGTAGTCAGTGGTAGTTCATCAACTAGGACTTTTAACCAATCGGGAGAACATGGGGGTTCTCCCGATTTTTTGAGTTTACCCCAAAATTTTCTGTTGACAAAAGGCACACGTTGGATATGACAGTCCTTAACTCCACTTAAAAGGTCCTACACATTAATCAAACATTGTCCCATAGGCAGAACTTGGAGCGCGGCCGCTCGTTTTCCACTGCTGGCCCCAGAATCCAGACATGGTGACACAAAAAATTTGGGCCCTATCTCAATTGCTGTCTTTGGTACCACCGGTGCCCATGAAGAATAAACTCTTTGGGATCACATGTTGTTTGATTTCATAGATAGGACCTCAAGAACAATTGGAAGCGTCAGGTAGAGTCTAACCAATAGTAATGACGCATCCCGCAAAACACTCCGCCGCAGTCCTTTAATAAACACTCGTTTTTGGGATTGAGGTTTCAAGACTTCTATACAATGAACAGTAAGGTCACAGCGACAACGTACGACGACCTCACTCCAGAAGACAAGAGGTATGACGTCCCATACTGATTCTATCTACTGCTCTGACGTACATGAAAGGTAAGACCTTCCCCCATCACTAATACCTCAGCTTTCTCACTCTGGAAACGTATGTTAACCCCTAAAGAATGACTATATATATATATGTGTGAGTGTGAGTGAGAGAGAGATAATGAGACATAGATAGATAATGAGACATAGATAGATAATGAGACATAGATAGATATGAGATAGATATGAGATAGATATGAGATAGATAGATAGATAGATAGATAGATAGATAGATAGATAGATAGATAGATAGATAGATAGATAGATAGATAGATAGATAGATAGATAGATAGATAGATATGAGATAGATAGATAGATAGATAGATAGATAGATATGAGATAGATAGATAGATAGATAGATAGATAGATAGATAGATAGATAGATAGATAGATAGATAGATAGATAGATAGATAGATAGATAGATAGATATGAGATAGATAGATAGTACAGACAGTATTACAATATTCACTCTGATATTAGAAACCTTTCTAGGAACATTTTTTTGTCCGTCAGGAGAACTTTCCGCCATTATCCGTCCCCTCTTTCATGCCGCTGATTGTAATGATCTGCGTTCAAGGACTTTGGCTGAGCAGCAATAAGAACCCTAATTAAATCTCAGACAATTTCTTATTCAACTCTGCGGAGCGGCGGGCACATCATGTGACCTCGGCCATTAACTGGATCGGCTCCAGAATGATCTATTTTTCCTCAAACAATTCTGGCCGGCTGAATGGAGGCCGGATCACTGCGATGGAACAGTCCGGGCGATGCGTGATTTACAGCATAACTAGCGCCCAATTATCTGCCATCCTGTGCCCGCACCTTACACAGCTGCATCATTACATAGAAATGACTATAATCCTGAGCGGGAAATGTGGCTCATCAGAAAAGTGATGTTTAAGGACGCCCGAGCGACACCGCACCCGCAGCCTGTATTCTGTCCATTTGCTGTGCAGTTCAATACAGTTTATCGCTCTCTGTTATCAGCCATTTCAAGCTGATAGTGAAGGGGTTAATGGTAAAGCCTCTGGCGGTCCAGGGCAGTGCTGGTTTACATGATCCACTCTCCGGTTGCTCCTGTGGGTCTAGTCTTTGTGGGCCCCAAAGGAAACAGGGGCCCGGGGCAATTGCCCAGTTTGCCATCCCCTGCGGCCGGCACTCTTTGGGGAGCCATGCGGCCGGCACTCTTTGGGGAGCCTGCGGCCGGCACTCTTTGGGGAGCCTGCGGCTGGCACTCTTATTAATGTTGGGGTTATTTTGGGCTGTGGCCTATTAAGAGGTGGGGCCTATGTCTGAAAAATGTGTGCGCCGCCCACGGTATCTCTATTAAAAGTATTTTAAGTATGGTTTCCATCCAGCTTTCTATAGACCCTAAATGGCATGTTATTCAGACTTGTATCCATCTATTTCCCTGTGTAAGTACAAATCCCCCTGCAGTTCAGTTCTAGAATTTTATTCATGAACCAGGAAGCTCAGGATGGACGGGAATCATAAGGATTTACCTGGACACCTGACCCACCGTATTTAGGGAAAACATTTACAAAAATATATACTTTGATTTAAGAAATTTGCAATAACATTTTTGGGCCAAAAATAAAAAAGTTTTCAGTCCATTTTACCGTGTCTATTTTTAGGGGCAGGAAATGCTGCGAGCGGCTGTTAGGGAGGTTGTGAATGGCCCCATTGTCGGGGGAGGACGGGCCGTGCTCTCGGGACACACAATTGGCCATATTATTTCATGCAAAGGGAAATTAAAAAGCGATCTCCATCCGCAGCTCCCAATTCGGCTCATTGTACAGGGGGAGCCCACTGACCTCCAGCCGGGCCTCCAGGGTCTCGATGTGCTGCCGGCCCCTCATGTGTTCAGCCCCCACCTT
The DNA here is from genome assembly GCF_050947455.1 of Rhinoderma darwinii. NCBI lineage: Eukaryota > Metazoa > Chordata > Amphibia > Anura > Rhinodermatidae > Rhinoderma > Rhinoderma darwinii. Next base: position 7,282,222 of record NC_134689.1, on the reverse strand, counting down.
CTCCATCAATGTCCTGCTGTTGGATTCTTCAGAGAAGAGCTGTAAAGGGAGAGACAAATAAAGATCATCGAAAACATTAACAATATGCGATTGTTCTCTGTTATCAGCCACCTCAGGCAGGGGAGAGGCCGGCTGTAGTCGATTATTAGGGGTGTAAGTTCACATTAAGGAGACATTTCCCCGTCATTGGCTTACAACACGGTTTTTGGTGCAGTTGCCCTTTAATACACAACACTTGACCCTTCACCTCCTCATCACGTGGAGGAAAAAAATGATTGATACGTTTTGGCCTCAAATGTAAAGTGATTTCCGAGCGGTTTACAGGCAGACGTCATATCCAGAACTCTGGGCCGGCGTCTCGCAGAATATCCCGGGTCACGTGACTACGCGGAGCGCTCCCCAAAACACCACGGAGCCGCAGATCAGGAACAAAGCTGTGAGGGCGCGTTCACACACGGAAGGTTCTCGGTGCAGAAATGTCTGCGACTGTTCTATATGTCGGAATGGAGTTTTTTACATTCACAGACACACAACACAACTGCATCACAACAGCAACACAACTGCATCACAACAGCAACACAACTGCACTGCAACAACGATACTACTGCATCAAAAGAGCAACACAACTCCACTGCAATGGTGATACAACTGCGCTAAAACAATGGCACAACTACACTGCAACACAACTGCACCGAATCAATGACACAACTGCACTGCAACAATGACACACCTGCACTGCAACAACGACACACCTGCACTGCAACAACGACACACCTGCACTGCAACAACGACACACCTGCACTGCAACAATGACAACTGCACTGCAACAATGACACAACTGCACTGCAACAACGACACACCTGCACTGCAACAATGACACACCTGCACTGCAACAACGACACAACTGCACTGCAACAACGACACACCTGCACTGCAACAACGACACACCTGCACTGCAACAACGACACAACTGCACTGCAACAACGACACACCTGCACTGCAACAACGAAACAACTGCACTGCAACAATGACACAACTGCACTGCAGCAATGACACCTACACTACAACAATGACACAACTGCACTACAACAATGACACAACTGCACTGCAACAATGACACAACTGCACTGCAGCAATGACACCTACACTACAATGACACAACTACACTACAACAATGACACACCTGCACTGCAACAATGACACACCTGCACTGCAACAATGACACACCTGCACTGCAGCAATGACACAACTGTACTGCAACAATGACAACTGCACTGCAACAACGACACAACTGCACTGCAACAACGACACAACTGTACTGCAACAATGACACAACTGCACTGCAGCAATGACACAACTGTACTGCAACAATGACACAACTGCACTACAACAATGACACAACTGCACTGCAGCAATGACACCTACACTACAACAATGACACAACTACACTACAACAATGACACAACTACACTACAACAATGACACAACTGCACTGCAACAATGACACAACTGCACTGCAACAATGACACCTACACTACAACAATGACACAACTACACTACAACAACGACACACCTGCACTGCAACAATGACACAACTGCACTGCAACAACGACACAACTGCACTGCAACAACGACACAACTGCACTGCAACAATGACACAACTGCACTGCAGCAATGACACCTACACTACAAGGACACAACTGCACTACAACAATGACACAACTGCACTGCAACAATGACACACCTGCACTGCAACAACGACACAACTGCACTGCAACACAACTGCACCAATGACAACTGCACTGCAACAATGACACCACTGCACTGCAACAATGCCACAACTGTACTGCACAAATGACACCTGCACTGCAACACAACTGCACGGCACTGCAACAATGACACAACTACACTGACACACAACTGCACTGCAACAATGGCACAACTGCACTGCAACAATGACACAACTACACTGCAACACAACTACACTGCAACAATGTCACAACTACACTGAAACAATGACACAACTGCACTACAACACAACTACACTGAAACAATGACAACTGCACTGCAACAATGACACAACTGCACTATAACACAACTACACTGAAACAATGCCACAACTGCACTGCAACAATGACACAACTGCACTGCAACACAACTGCACTGCAACAATGACACAACTGCTCTACAACACAACTGCACTGAAACAATGACACAACTGCACTGCAACAATGACACAACTGCAACACAATTTCACTGCAACAATGACACAACTGCACTACAACACAACTACAGTGACACAATGACACAACTGCACTGCAACACAACTGCACTGCAACAATGACACAACTACACTGAAACAATGACACAACTGCACTGCAACAATGACACAACTGCACTGCAACAATGACACAACTGCACTGACACACAACTACTGACTGCAACAATGACACAACTGCACTGCAACACAACTACACTGCAACAATGACAAAACTGCACTGCAACAATGACACAACTGCACTACAACACAACTACACTGAAACAATGACACAACTGTACTTCAACAATGACACAACTGCACTGCAACAATGACAGAACTGCACAGAAACAATGACACAACTGCTCTACAACACAAATGCACTGCAACAATGACACAACTGCACTACAACACAACTACAGTGAAACAATGACACAACTGCACTGCAACACAACTGCACTGCAACAATGACACAACTACACTGAAACAATGACACAACTGCACTGCAACAATGACACAACTGCACTGCAACACAACTGCACTGCAACAATGACACAACTGCACTGCAACAATGACACAACTGCACTGCAACAATGACACAACTGCACTGCAACAATGACACAACTGCACTACAACACAACTACATTGAAACAATGACACAACTGCACTGCAACACAACTGCACTGCAACAATGACACAACTACACTGAAACAATGACACAACTGCACTGCAACAATGACACAACTGCACTGCAACACAACTGCACTGCAACAATGACACAACTGCACTGCAACAATGACACAACTGCACTACAACACAACTACATTGAAACAATGACACAACTGCACTGCAACACAACTACACTGACACAACTGCACTGCAACACAACTGCACTGCAACAATGACAAAACTGCACTGCAACAATGACACAACTGCACTACAACACAACTACACTGAAACAATGACACAACTGCACTGTAACAATGACACAACTGCATCGCAACAGCAATGTAACGGTTCCGCAACCGCAATGCAACACAACTGCCGCACAGTATAGAGATTTCTGGGGATCAGATTCATGGCAACAGCTGATAAGTATAAATTTTAAAAGAGCAGCGGCGCCCTAAGCAGCATCCGAAGTCTTTTACCACCACTCTACAATTTCCAACACAACACTCGAAATAGATCAGCGGCGCTGTACAGAACGCGCTGGAGATGGCGATATCTGAGCACTGCGGTCCATGAAAAACCCTAAATAGACCTAAGAAACCGCTGAATAGAATATTTACCAACTAGACAAAAGACGCCTCATATTTACGGTAATTTTTATTCTATTTAAAGGGATATGCTCTTTAATTCTTATTGTCCGCTGTTCTCCATGCAAATGCTAAACGCCTTTCATCCGTTTCGCTTTCCGCCGCTTCATTTGCTCATCACGCTGCCATACACCTGCGCCTTTCCAATTAGTCTAGTCTAATAAACGCTGGTGATGAATTATAAAGTATATACCGCCTTTGATGAAGACCCAGGTGCATTTAAAAAGAGAAACCCAGAATTCAGGCCCATCTATTCAATATCATTTCTTAAAGAGCCCACAATGGAGGGGGAGGGGTGACTGTGCCAGAAGTGTCAGCTGCGGACAAGGAGCCGGTTAGCGCCAAACAAGGCTGAGAGGCTCCAGGAGACGTGCACTTGAGATGCGGTAATGAGGGCTCTGTATGCTTCCTCAGACCTGTTCTTTCCAGACATCAATGAATAACCAGGGGCCCGGTGCATGATGTTGACCGGGGCATCTATATGAGCAGGCACACACCAATTATATGCCCCGAGTAACACCCTGCGGCCTATTAATCTGTTACTTTATCACTGAAGAAAGTCCCAATACACAAATATTTACATACAAATTGATTCTAATGCAGAGAATTTACATCTTGTGCTCACTACTGACCCCTGGAGTACAGAAAAGGAATAACAGCATCAGCTAACAAGTGCGCTATTGTTACAATGAAGTAGGTAGACCAACTGGCGAAGGAGATGGCGGGTCAGAGGTCAGCGCTAGAAAGAGGGACAATTGTTCTAGAAAACAACCTCTAATCAGTAACTGTTGTGAAATATCATCAAAGTCGAAGGGAGGAAATAATGGCCCCAGTCACAGGTAGCCGAGCGAGGATGTAATGGATTCCAGGTTTGGTTTTGGTTCATAGAACTTCAAGGTAGTTATACTTTTGCCGTATACATTTTAAACAGTTCATTATAATATCATCGAAAAAGCTTCATCACGACTAAAAATGCAACTATTACGATTTATAAGGAAGTGAAGATTTATTCTATTCAAGACCATCCAGATCTTGTTTTGAGAACTTCTGAAAAGATCTTTACTTTAAAAGCATTACTACTCGAATACTGCCCCCTATGCACTAAAATGTAACTACTATAGTACTGTCCCCTATATACAATAATATAGCTACTATAATACTGCCCCCTATATACAAGAATATAACTACTATAATACTGCTCCCTATATACAAGAATATAACTACTATAATACTGCTCCCTATATACAAGAATATAACTACTATAATACTACCCCTATATACAAGAATATAACTACTATAATACTGCCCCTATATACAAGAATATAACTACTATAATAGTGCCCCCTATGCACTAAAATGTAACTACTATAATACTGCCCCTATATACAATAATATAGCTACTATAATACTGCCCCCTATATACAAGAATATAACTACTATAATACTGCTCCCTATATACAAGAATATAACTACTATAATACTGCTCCCTATATACAAGAATATAACTACTATAAGGGCATGACCACACATGGCGGAATTCCTCCGCAACTGTCCGCATCAATGCCGCACAGAATCTGCGTTGCAGATTCTGCAGCGGATCTGCACAAAATGTGCAGAAAATTGATGCGGACTGGCCGCTGCGGACTGCAGGAAAAGTGCTTCCCTTCTCCCTATCAGTGCAGGATAGAGAGAAGGGACAGCACTTTCCCTAGTGAAAGTCAAAGAAATTCATACTTACCGCCCGTTGTCTTGGTGACGCGTCCCTCTTTCGGCATCCGGCCCGACCTCCCTGGATGACGCTCCAGTCCATGTGACCGCTGCAGCCTGTGCTTGGCCTGTGATTGGCTGCAGCCGTCACTTACACTGAAACGTCATCCTGGGAGGCCGGACTGGAGACAGACGCATGGAGTTCTCGGTAAGTATGAACTTATATGTTTTTTACAGATACATGTATATTGGGATTGGTAGTCACTGTCCCGGGTGCAGAAACAGTTACTGCCGATCGCGTAACTCTTTCAGCACCCTGGACAGTGACTATTTACAGACGTCTCCTAGCAACGCTCCCGTCATTACGGGAGCCCCATTGACTTCCTCAGTCTGGCTGTAGACCTAGAAATACATAGGTCCAGCCAGAATGAAGAAATGTCATGGTAGTAAAAACAATACGCTCCGCAGCACACATAAGATCTGCGGACTTCATTGCGGAATTTTGACTCTCCATTGAAGTCAATGGAGAAATTCCGCCATGAGTCCGCAACCAGTCCGCAACTGCTCCGCAACAGACAGAGCATGCTGCGGACACCAAATTCCGCTCCGCAGCCTATGCTCCGCAGCGGAATTGTACGCATCGTGTAAACGAACACTGCTAAATTAAAGTGAAAGTCAATGGAGAAACGGCTCCGCTGCGGATTAACGCTGCGGAGTGTCCGCAGCGGAATTTAAGTGAAATTCCGCTATGTGTGAACCCGCCCTAATACTGCTCCCTATATACAAGAATATAACTACTATAATACTGCCCCCTATATACAAGAATATAACTACTATAATACTGCCTCTATATACAAGAATATAACTACTATAATACTACCCCTATATACAAGAATATAACTACTATAATACTGCCCCTATATACAAGAATATAACTACTATAATACTGCTTCTATATACAAGAATATAACTACTATAATACTGCCCCCTATATACAAGAATATAACTACTATAATACTGCTCCTATATACAAGAATATAACTACTATAATACTGCTCCTATATACAAGAATATAACTACTATAATACTGTTCCAGTCATACAAGAATATAACTATTATAATACTGTGTCCTATATACAAGAATATAACTACTATAATACTGCTCCTATATTATAACTACTATAATACTGCTCCCTATATACAAGACTATAACTACTATAATACTGCCCCTATATACAAGAATATAACTACTATAATACTGCTTCTATATACAAGAATATAACTACTATAATACTGCCCCCTATATACAAGAATATAACTACTATAATACTGCTCCTATATACAAGAATATAACTACTATAATACTGCTCCTATATACAAGAATATAACTACTATAATACTGTTCCAGTCATACAAGAATATAACTATTATAATACTGTGTCCTATATACAAGAATATAACTACTATAATACTGCTCCTATATTATAACTACTATAATACTGCTCCCTATATACAAGACTATAACTACTATAATACTGCCCCCTATATACAAGAATAAAACTACTATAATACTGGCCTCTATATACAAGAATATAACTACTATAATCCTGCCCTCTATATACAAGAATATAACTACTATAATACTGCTCCCTATATACAAGACTATTTCTACTATAATACTGCCCCCTATATACAAGAATAAAACTACTATAATACTGGCCTCTATATACAAGAATATAACTACTATAATCCTGCCCTCTATATACAAGAATATAACTACTATAATACTGCTCCCTATATACAAGAATATAACTACTATAATACTGCCCCTATATACAAGAATATAACTACTATAATCTGCCCTATATACAAGAATATAACTACTATAATCTGCCCTATATACAAGAATATAACTACTATAATACTGGCCTCTATATACAAGAATATAACTAATATAATACTGCCCCTATATACAAGAATATAACTACTATAATACTGCCCCTATATACAAGAATATAACTACTATAACACTGCCCCCTATATACAAGTATATAACTACTATAATACTGCCCCCTATATACAAGTATATAACTACTATAATACTGCCCCCTATATACAAGAATATAACTACTATAATACTGCTTCTATATACAAGAATATAACTACTATAATACTGAAGCCTATATACAAGAATATAACTACTATAATACTGCCCCCTATATACAAGAATATAACTACTATAATACTGCCCCCTATATACAAGAATATAACTACTATAATACTGCTCCTATATACAAAAATGTAACTACTATAATACTGCCCCCTATATACAAGAATATAACTACTACTATAATACTGCCTCCTATATACAAGAATATAACTACTATAATACTACCCCTATATACAAGAATATAACTACTATAATACTGCCCCTATATACAAGAATATAACTACTATAATACTGCTTCTATATACAAGAATATAACTACTATAATACTGCCCCCTATATACAAGAATATAACTACTATAATACTGCTCCTATATACAAGAATATAACTACTATAATACTGCTCCTATATACAAGAATATAACTACTATAATACTGCCCCCTATATACAAGAATATAACTACTATAATACTGCCCCTCTATACAAGAATATAACTACTATAATACTGTTCCAGTCATACAAGAATATAACTATTATAATACTGTCTCCTATATACAAGAATATAACTACTATCATACTGCTCCTATATTATAACTACTATAATACTGCTCCCTATATACAAGACTATAACTACTATAATACTACCCCCTATATACAAGAATAAAACTACTATAATACTGGCCTCTATATACAAGAATATAACTACTATAATCCTGCCCTCTATATACAAGAATATAACTACTATAATACTGCTCCCTATATACAAGAATATAACTACTATAATACTGCCCCTATATACAAGAATATAACTACTATAATTTGCCCTATATACAAGAATATAACTACTATAATCTGCCCTATATACAAGAATATAACTACTATAATACTGGCCTCTATATACAAGAATATAACTAATATAATACTGCCCCTATATACAAGAATATAACTACTATAATACTGCCCCTATATACAAGAATATAACTACTATAACACTGCACCCTATATACAAGTATATAACTACTATAATACTGCCCCCTATATACAAGAATATAACTACTATAATACTGCTCCTATATACAAAAATGTAACTACTATAATACTGCCCCCTATATACAAGAATATAACTACTATAATACTGCCCCCTATATACAAGAATATAACTACTATAATACTGCCCCCTATATACAAGAATATAACTACTATAATACTGCCCCCTATATACAAGAATATAACTACTATAATACTGCCCCCTATATACAAGAATATAACTGCTATAATACTGCCCCCTATATACAAGAATATAACTACTATAATACTGCCCCCTATATACAAGAATATAACTACTATAATACTGCCCCCTATATACAAGAATATAACCACTATAATACTGCCCCCTATATACAAGAATATAACTACTATAATACTGCCCCTATATACAAGAATATAACTACTATAATACTGCCTCCTATATACAAGAATATAACTGCTATAAGGCAAAGCCACACGTGGCGGAATTGCTCTTGAATTCCGCTGCGGACACTCCGCAGCGTTAATCCGCAGCGGAGCCGTTTCTCCATTGACTTCCACTTCTATTTAGTAGGGTTCGTTTAGATGAAGTGGAAAATTCCGCTGCGGAGCATAGGCTGCGGTGCGGAATTTGGTGTCCGCAGCATGCAATGGCTGTTGCGGAGTTGTGGCGGACTGGTTGCGGACTCATGGCGGAATTTCTCCATCGACTTCAATGGAGATTCTAATTTCCGCAATGAAGTCCGCAGCTGTCATGCACATGTTATGTGTGCTGCGGATGCGTCTTGCTTTTTTGACATGACATTTCTTCATTCTGGCTGGACCTATGTATTTCTAGGTCTACAGCCAGACTGAGGAAGTCAATGGGGCTCCCGTAATTATGGGAGCGTTGCTAGGAGACATCAGTAAATAGTCACTGTCCAGGGTGCTGAAAGAGTTAAGCGATCGGCAGTAACTGTTTCTGCACCCTGGACAGTGACTACCGATCCCAATATACAGCAACCTGTCAAAAAAATAGAAGTTCATACTTACCTAGAACTCCCTGCTTCTTCCTCCAGTCCGGCTTCCCAGGATGACGTTTCAGTCTAAGTGACGGCTGCAGCCAATCACAGGCCAATCACAGGCTACAGCCAATCACAGGCCAATGACGGGCTGCAGCCAATCACAGGCTGCAGCGGTGACATGGACTGCCGCGTCATCCAGGGAGGTCGGGCTGGATGCCGAAAGAGGGACGCGTCACCAAGACAACGGCCGGTAAGTATGAAATTCGTTTACTTTCACTAGGGAAAGTGCTGTCCCTTCTCTCTATCCTGCACTGATAGAGAGAAGGGAAGCAGTTTTACTGCAGTCCGCAGCAGCTAGTCCGCATCAATTTACTGCACATTTTGGGCAGATCCGCCGCAGAATCTGCAACGCAGATTCTGTGCGGCATTGATGCGGACAGTTGCGGAGGAAATCCGCCACGTGTGGGCATGCCCTAATACTGCCTCCTATATACTAGAATATAACTACTATAATACTTCCCCCTATGTACAAGAATATAACTACTATAATACTGCCCCTATATACAAAAATATAACTACTATAATACTGCCCCTATATACAAGAATATAACGACTATAATACTGCCCCTATATACAAGAATATAACTACTATAATACTGCCCCTATATACAAGAATATAACTACTATAATACTGCCCCTATATACAAGAATATAACTACTATAATACTGCCCCTATATACAAGAATATAACTACTATAATACTGCCCCTATATACAAGAATATAACGACTATAATACTGCCCCTATATACAAGAATATAACTACTATGATACTGCCCCTATATACAAGAATATAACTACTATAATACTGCCCCTATATACAAGAATATAACTACTATAATACTGCCCCTATATACAAGAATATAACTACTATAATACTGCCCCTATATACAAGAATATAACGACTATAATACTGCCCCTATATACAAGAATATAACTACTATAATACTGCCCCTATATACAAGAATATAACTACTATAATACTGCCCCTATATACAAGAATATAACTACTATAATACTGCTCCTATGTATAAGAATATAACTACTATAATACTGCTCCCTATATACATTAATATAACTACTATAATACTGCCCCTATATACAAGAATATAACTACTATAATACTGCCCCCTATATACCAGAATATAACTACTATAATACTGCCCCCTATATACAAGAATATAACTACTAAAATACTGCCCCCTATATACACGAATATAACTACTATAATACTGCCCCTTATATACAAGAATATAACTACTATAATACTGCCCCTATATACAAGACTATAACTACTATAATACTGCCCTATATACAAGAATATAACTACTATAATACTGCTCCTATATACAAGAATATAACTACTATAATACTGCTCCCTATATACATTAATATAACTACTATAATACTGCCCCTATATACAAGAATGTAACTACTATAATACTGCCCCTATATACAAGAATATAACGACTATAATACTGCTCCTATATACAAGAATATAACTACTATAATACTGCCTCCTATATACAAGAATATAACTACTGTAATACTGTCCCTATATACAGGAATATAACTACTATAATACTGCTCCTATATACAAGAATATAACTACTATAATACTGCCTCCTATATACAAGAATATAACTACTGTAATACTGTCCCTATATACAGGAATATAACTACTATACTACTGCCCCCCTATATACAAGAATATATCGACTATAATACTGCCTCCTATATACAAGAATATAACTACTATACTACTGCCCCCTATATACAAGAATATAACGACTATAATACTGCTCCTATATACAAGAATATAACTACTATAATACTGCCTCCTATATACAAGAATATAACTACTATACTACTGCCCCCTATATACAAGAATATAACCACTATAATACTGCCCCTATATACAAGAATATAACTACTATAATACTGCCTCCTATATACAAGAATATAACTACTATACTACTGCCCCCTATATACAGGAATATAACTACTATAATACTGCCCCCTATATACAAGAATATAACTACTATAATACTGCTCCTATATACAAGACTATAACTACTATAATACTGCTCCCTATATACAAGAATATAACTACTATAATACTGCCCCCTATATACAAGAATATAACTACTATAATACTGCTCCTATATACAAGAATATAACTACTATAATACTGCTCCTTTATACAAGAATATAACTACTATAATACTGCCCCCTATATACAAGAATATAACTACTATAATACTGCTCCCTATATACAAGAATATAACCACTATAATACTGCCCCTATATACAAGAATATAACTACTATAATACTGCCTCCTATATACAAGAATATAACTACTATACTACTGCCCCCTATATACAGGAATATAACTACTATAATACTGCTCCTATATACAAGAATATAACTACTATAATACTGCTCCTATATACAAGAATATAACTACTATAATACTGCTCCTATATACAAGAATATAACTACTATAATACTGCCTCCTATATACAAGAATATAACTACTGTAATACTGTCCCTATATACAAGAATATAACTACTATAATACTGCCTCCTATATACAAGAATATAACTACTATAATACTGCTCCTATATACAAGAATATAACTACTATAATACTGTCCCTATATACAAGAATATAACTACTATAATACTGCCCCTATATACAAGAATATAACTACTATAATACTGCTCCTATATACAATAATATAACTACTGTAATACTGCCACTATATACAAGAATATAATAATTGTAATTGTGCCTCCTGTTCACAGCACTGAGGCTTTGTTACAATGGATCAGTGTAGGTAAGAGCAGTCAACCTGGAGTCAAGTACAGGAGAGATTTTTAGGGCACATTCAAACGTGGCGGAATTACAGTGGAAATCCTTAGCAGACAGTTTGTCCATTCGTTTCCACACCTTTTTAGTTCTCTTCGTGCAGACGTTGCGGACCATAGGCTGTGGTGCAGAATTTTCCCTCCGCAGCATGCATTGTCTGTTGCGGAGAAGAAGCGGAATTTCACTGCGTCTTTCAGCCTTTGCAATGTAAAAACTGAAATCTGTAGCAAGTCCGCTGTCTTTTCTGCAACGTTTGAATTACCTGTCAAATATGCAAATATTGGTGCAGATTCGTTGATTACTTGCCCCAAATCTGCACCAACATTTGCAGCGGAAAAATTCCGCCATGTCTGAACGTGCTCTTACTGTTGTGTTTTTGAAGAGATTTTCTGGTGCTCAGTGTATTTCTGTGGACAGGGGTCTCAGTGATTTAGATGCCTCCATGATGGTGGTTCTATGGATGACGTCGTATGCGAAACCACTCAGCACCACTACATCTGCCAAACTCAACTTCTGCATTGGACATACTCAGCCCCACTACGTTGTAAACACTCCATCCTGCTGCATCTCACAAACTCAGAACTACAACACCTGACAAACTCAGCAGCACTAAATCCTACAAACTCATCCAAGCTACATTGGTGAAACCCAACTCTGCTGGCTCAGACAATTACATTACATATTACAAACTCTTCTCATCAAATTTAATAGCAACTACATCTGTAAAACAGCTCAATTACACCAAACTCCTATGTCTAACAAACTCAGCTGCACATCAACATTCAGCCCTATGGCACCTACAAACTCAGCTCTGCTACATCGAGAAACATGGCAATTTTAATGACAGCAGCACTAATTATCTGCTCCCTATATCAGCCCGGTGTGAGTAGGATTGAGTGGGACGGCAGAAGAGACGAGACCCCTGGTGACCCCGTTCCTTACGTGTGATTGACATGATTGCTCCTTACTGGTGATTTCCGTGTAAGTGATGGCCACAAGATCTTGTTTTCCCGTCTTTTATAAGACACCAAAATCAAGACATTATAATCAGTGGGGGCTGCCAGGAGCGGCTCTTTGTCTGCGCCGCTTAAATCTGATTGCCCCTAATTTCAATCCTAACGCAATTATGTATAAATATAAGGGGGTCTTCTAACCCTGTGACAGACAGAGGAGGAGGGGAACAGAACTGGAAAACAACAGCGATCTGCGATTTTACCGGCCCACGGCTCACGCCTATATTCACTACATCCCTAATTTCTATGATTTTTATAAAACCTTACAAGTCTTCTTAGTCTGCACAGTATTTCAATGGTTAGAGCAGCAGTTTGTACTCCAGAGCTGCTCTCTCATATGTAGCTGGGGACAGGAAGATCAAATGATAGTCAGCCATTTTGGAGGATGTAGAGAACTGTCTTTGGTCATCTTTGGTCATCTAGTCACCCAACTTCCACACAAAGATAACTATAGATAAGCTCCGGCCTGTATGCCCCCATGTACACCACCGTAAATAAACTCCGGAACTGTGGACCGCAGTGTGGTCCGCAATTACGGACCCGCCTGGTTCTATTGGTTGCGGATACCTATCCGTAGCACTACGGAAAGGTATCCGTGCCGCAGAACCGTGCCGGGTCATATGGAGCATGTCCTACTTTTCGGATTTTACGGGACGTGATCCCATACTTTGTATGGGAGCACTGCACGAAAATGCGGCACGCGGGCATCGGCGGCTAGCCGTGCCCGCAATCGCAGGCTGTGATTATGGGAACGGCCGTGTGCATGAGGCCTTAAAGATAAGCGCCGGCCTATATGTTTGAGAACAGCCTATATAATCTCCGACCAGTACGCCATATAAGACTCCAGATAAGCTCCGGCCTGTATGTTGGATAAGACCCCAGATAAGCTCCGGCCTGTATGTTAGATAAGACCCCAGATAAGCTCCGGCCTGTATATTGGATAAGACCCCAGATAAGCTCCGGCCTGTATGTTAGATAAGACCCCAGATAAGCTCCGGCCTGTATGTTGGATAAGACCCCAGATAAGCTCCGGCCTGTATATTGGATAAGACCCCAGATAAGCTCCGGCCTGTATGTTAGATAAGACCCCAGATAATCTCCGGCCTGTATGTTGGATAAGACCCCAGATAAGCTCCGGCCTGTATGTTGGATAAGACCCCAGATAAGCTCCGGACTGTATGTTGTATAAGACCCCAGATAAGCTCCGGACTGTATGTTGTATAAGACCCCAGATAAGCTCCGGACTGTATGTTGTATAAGACCCCAGATATGCTCCGGCCTGTATGTTGGATAAGACCCCAGATAAGCTCCGGCTTGTATGTTAGATAAGACCCCAGATAAGCTCCAGCCTGTATGTTGGATAAGACCCCAGATAAGCTCCAGCCTGTATGTTGGATAAGACCCCACATAAGCTTCGGCCTGTATGTTGGATAAGACCCCAGATAAGCTCCGGCCTGTATGTTGGATAAGACCCCAGATAAGCTCCGGCCTGTATGTTGGATAAGACCCCAGATAAGCTCCGGCCTGTATGTTGGATAAGACTCCAGATAAGCTCCGGCCTGTATGTTGGATAAGACCCCAGATAAGCTCCGGCCTGTATGTTGGATAAGACCCCAGATAAGCTCCGGCCTGTATGTTGGATAAGACCCCAGATAAGGTCCGGCCTGTATGTTGGAATAGACCCCAGATAATCTCCAGCCTGTATGTTGGATTAGACCCCAGATAATCTCCAGCCTGTATGTTGGATTAGAACCCAGATAAACTCCGGCCTGTATGTTGGATTAGACCCCAGATAAACTCCGGCCTGTATGTTGGATTAGACCCCAGATAAGCTCCGGCCTGTATGTTGGATTAGACCCCAGATAAGCTCCGGCCTGTATGTTGGATAAGACCCCAGATAAGCTCCGGCCTGTATGTTGGATTAAACCCCAGATAAACTCTGGCCTGTATGTTGGATAAGACCCCAGATAAGCTCCGGCCTGTATGTTGGATAAGACTCCAGATAAGCTCCGGCCTGTATGTTAGATAAGACCCCAGATAAGCTCCGGCCTGCATGCTGGATAAGACCCCAGATAAGCTCCGGCCTGTATGTTGGATAAGACCCCAGATAAGCTCCGGCCTGTATGTTGGATAAGACGCCAGATAAACTCCGGCCTGTATGTTGGATAAGACCCCAGATAAACTCCAGCCTGCATGTTGGATAAGACCCCAGATAAACTCTGGCCTGTATGTTGGATTAGACCCCAGATAAGCTCCGGCCTGTATGTTGGATAAGACCCCAGATAAGCTCCGGCCCGTATGTTGGATAAGACCCCAGATAAGCTCCGGCCTGTATGTTAGATAAGACCCCAGATAAACTCCGGCCTGTATGTTGGATAAGACCCCAGATAAACTCCAGCCTGTATGTTGGATAAGACCCCAGATAAACTCCAGCCTGTATGTTAGATAAGACCCCAGATAAGCTCCGGCCTGTATGTTGGATAAGACTCCAGATAAGCTCCGGCCTGTATGTTGGATAAGACCCCAGATAAGCTCCGGCCTGTATGTTGGATAAGACCCCAGATAAGCTCCGGCCTGTATGTTGGATAAGACCCCAGATAAGGTCCGGCCTGTATGTTGGAATAGACCCCAGATAATCTCCAGCCTGTATGTTGGATTAGACCCCAGATAATCTTCAGCCTGTATGTTGGATTAGAACCCAGATAAACTCCGGCCTGTATGTTGGATTAGACCCCAGATAAACTCCGGCCTGTATGTTGGATTAGACCCCAGATAAGCTCCGGCCTGTATGTTGGATTAGACCCCAGATAAGCTCCGGCCTGTATATTGGATAAGACCCCAGATAAGCTCCGGCCTGTATGTTGGATTAAACCCCAGATAAACTCTGGCCTGTATGTTGGATAAGACCCCAGATAAGCTCCGGCCTGTATGTTGGATAAGACTCCAGATAAGCTCCGGCCTGTATGTTAGATAAGACCCCAGATAAGCTCCGGCCTGCATGCTGGATAAGACCCCAGATAAGCTCCGGCCTGTATGTTGGATAAGACCCCAGATAAGCTCCGGCCTGTATGTTGGATAGGACGCCAGATAAACTCCGGCCTGTATGTTGGATAAGACCCCAGATAAACTCCAGCCTGCATGTTGGATAAGACCCCAGATAAACTCTGGCCTGTATGTTGGATTAGACCCCAGATAAGCTCCGGCCTGTATGTTGGATAAGACCCCAGATAAGCTCCGGCCCGTATGTTGGATAAGACCCCAGATAAGCTCCGGCCTGTATGTTAGATAAGACCCCAGATAAACTCCGGCCTGTATGTTGGATAAGACCCCAGATAAACTCCAGCCTGTATGTTGGATAAGACCCCAGATAAACTCCAGCCTGTATGTTAGATAAGACCCCAGATAAGCTCCGGCCTGTATGTTGGATAAGACCCCAGATAAGCTCCGGCCTGTATGTTGGATAAGACCCCAGATAAACTCCAGCCTGTATGTTGGATAAGACGCCAGATAAACTCCAGCCTGTATGTTGGATAAGACGCCAGATAAACTCCAGCCTGTATGTTGGATAAGACGCCAGATAAACTCCGGCCTGTATGTTGGATTAGACCCCAGATAAGCTCCGGCCTGTATGTTGGATAAGACCCCAGATAAGCTCCGGCCTGTATGTTGGATTAAACCCCAGATAAACTCTGGCCTGTATGTTGGATAAGACCCCAGATAAGCTCCGGCCTGTATGTTGGATAAGACTCCAGATAAGCTCCGGCCTGTATGTTAGATAAGACCCCAGATAAGCTCCGGCCTGCATGCTGGATAAGACCCCAGATAAGCTCCGGCCTGTATGTTGGATAAGACCCCAGATAAGCTCCGGCCTGTATGTTGGATAAGACGCCAGATAAACTCCGGCCTGTATGTTGGATAAGACCCCAGATAAACTCCAGCCTGCATGTTGGATAAGACCCCAGATAAACTCCGGCCTGTATGTTGGATTAGACCCCAGATAAGCTCCGGCCTGTATGTTGGATAAGACCCCAGATAAGCTCCGGCCCGTATGTTGGATAAGACCCCAGATAAGCTCCGGCCTGTATGTTAGATAAGACCCCAGATAAACTCCGGCCTGTATGTTGGATAAGACCCCAGATAAACTCCAGCCTGTATGTTGGATAAGACCCCAGATAAACTCCAGCCTGTATGTTAGATAAGACCCCAGATAAGCTCCGGCCTGTATGTTGGATAAGACCCCAGATAAGCTCCGGCCTGTATGTTGGATAAGACCCCAGATAAGCTCCGGCCTGTATGTTGGATAAGACCCCAGATAAGCTCCGGCCTGTATGTTGGATAAGACCCCAGATAAGCTCCGGCCTGTATGTTGGATAAGACGCCAGATAAACTCCAGCCTGTATGTTGGATAAGACGCCAGATAAACTCCAGCCTGTATGTTGGATAAGACCCCAGATAAGCTCCGGCCTGTATACCCCAGATCATTCTCAGTCCACCACTACTTTCAGGAGTCTCAGAAAGTTCCCATTTGATCCAGCCAGCCGCTCGGCCTAAATAGAAATAGATACATCCACTGCTCCAATATCACTGCGTAAGTAGGTAACTTTGCCGTTCGGGAACCTGTAAAAGCTGAGTACTGACCCAAATGTACCAGCTGGAAATATGACTAATGTGATTTCTCTCTCTCTTTGCTCATAGATTTTTGTTAATGACGCCTGACAATTCCCACAAGGGTTGCCACTCCGCTTTCCCAGACCCCTGAAAGTCAAAAGGTACCCAGTTTGCCATTCAGAACTGTAGGGAATCTGGGAAGCAACGCCTTTAAGAGTTGAAATGGCAGCCATTTTTCAGGTCACCCAGCTTTCCCAGGAACAGATATAACCAAGAATAATATCGAACAACTTGACAAAAGGAGAACTCAACTCTTTTTTTTTGGGGGGGGGGGGGGGTGTTGCATTTTGGGGTAAAATGACCACATGCAATCTCGCTCTTTCTCTACGTCTGGATCTAACCTGAACCCCGGGAGACTCTTCTTCTCAGAGCTGCGTTTTCTTTAATATGACTTGACGCCGCTCCAGAATTACGTAACAAGCACCTGCGAACGCTGACAGTTCATGTGCAGGACGGATCTACACAAACCGTCCCCGTAACCGCCAGCTGCAGCACCAGGACTACGCTAAGCAAATATACTTCATGTACTGGCCGGGCTCCAGACTGGGTTCACCCTCTAGGATTCTGCCTGAATTCCCACCGTATCTATCGACAACCGCCACATGTGAATGACCCCCAGGAATCGGTTTCAAATAGCCACCATGGATGTATGATGACCGCCGCATAGGAGTCCGGCATAGCAAAGCGATCACAGGAGGGATCGCTACCGATCAAAAAAAAAAACTGCTTATAAAATATTCCCATTCTTTATACAATCGCTCGTAATCGTCATCAGATCGCGGGTCGTAATTTGCAAAATCGTATTGCAAAAAACCAACTCTGCCAAAAGTAGTGTCCACTAAAGTGAATCCTATCAATTAGATACAGACGTGCTGGGACATTTTTTGCCCTAAAAGTCGCGTTTTACTCAGTTTTTATATAAATTTCAATGGGAAAACCAAAATCAAGTCACAGCCGCCAATTGCGACAAAACCGCATACACGCAAAATGCTACATTATGGTAATACAATTGTGATGAGGGGTTGGGTTATGGCGGAGTATATGGGTATTATTATGCAGAGCACATGGAGTCATTTGAACCTTGACACTGTATGCTCGGCCGGCGCCACGCTACGCCGCTGATCGCACAACGTGCGCAGCACTTTTATTCCCTCTATTAATATTTGCTTACATAATAATTGATATGGACACGGCATGAGGTGGAAGGTAATGGGGTAATTCTGGTAATTGGATCTCAGGATTCATAGAACGATCAGATTAAATAACGAGACAATGTGAATAGAATTATATTATTTTAGGGTTTAGAATGGATCAGATTTGCATATTTTATTTTTTGATCGGCCACTATAACCCTTTATAGACCAGCTTAATTTTTGGACTTTTTTCGGCATTATTTTGGGATACATAAAAATGTGCAAATTATTTATAGGATAGGAGAAATTTTTTACAAAATTTTAAAATTTCATTATTTTTATTTCAATTAATTATTTGTGTGGATTGTTATGGTCATATTCACACCTAATATGTGTACGGGGTTTATTGTCATGTGATGTCATCATAAATAACCAGAACTTTTATTTTCTTTATCTTTTTTTTTTATATTTTGTGTTCATTTTTTTTATTTATTTTTTGAGTTGTCCCTAATTTTTCAATTTTATTTCAGAACATGATATAATGATTTTTTTGTAATTTAATATTTAACAATATTTAATACACAGCATTTACCCTCCCCCGAAGAAAAAAAAAGTCCTTGAGTAGTTCTTTTTTAGGTCACGTACATTTTTATTGAGGAGACTGGTCCTTTTTTATTATTTTGATCAGGTTTTTTTTCTACATCATTCACTAAACAGAAAAAAAACTACAGGTTTTTTTAACTTTTAAAAAATAGTTTTCATACTTTTGTGATTCTTTTTTTTTTTTACATATTTTCAATAATAATAATTTAGGGTTTCTTTATTATTTAAATAAAATTGTTAAAAAAAATATTTAATAAAGGCCAAAAAAAAAGTCCTTGAGTTCTTACAAAATTCCTACTCGGCAGTTTCTTAGTTACATTTGTATCTGGAAAAGAAGTGTGACAGCCATTCTGACTGCCAATACAATTATCACAGTGGTTGTCATCCATAGCCAGGGCCTAGAGAAAAAACAATCTGCCTAATATTGCTATGGAGCTGGGGATAAGCGGCGCCCATAAACCTATTTTGCCGCTTATCCGAACAAACAATAGGATGGGATCGGTTGGATCCTTATTCCGCTGTCTGGAGACTGGCAGTTGCCATAGACATTAGATTGTTGGCAGCCAGGTTAGGTGTGCGGGTAACGTTAGTCTTCTGCGTGACGCCGTGTGGATTCTTCTCATTCCACCGAGGTGATATCTGGATATAAGGAGCTAATCTGGGCGCCATCCTAAGGACCTATAGAATGTTATCTGGCTGCCTGGCATTCCTTGTATACGAGATTACAGCTCAGCTCTAGGATTTCTAGCGCAATCTCTGCCCCCTCCGCCCCGCAGGCAGTAAGAAAAAATAAGACATGAAAAAAAAAGGCTCCTTAAAAATTCTGAAAATAATTTCTAGAAACGGAAGTAAAGAACAGAAGCCTCGGGGAGCGGGAGGAAGTGTCAGGCCAGTATTAAGGGGACACTCCGGGCTAAACTGATATATTGTGCTATGCCTAGAACCACGCCTAAGGGGGCGGAGCATGACACAGGTATTCTCTCCGGTGTTCTTGGGTAATTGTGTCATGCTCCACCCACTTAGGCCGTGCACCGGGCATAACACAATGGGGGAGATTTACTAAACTAGAAGAGACAGAAATCTGACATCAGATTTATTATGTGTTTTATACACTTTTTGCGCCTCACTAGATTGTTTTGAAAAGTGTCTAGAAAAGGAGGGTGGTTTAAAAAACAAATTGTGCCAAAGATAGATAGATAGATAGATAGATAGATAGATAGATAGATAGATAGATAGATAGATAGATAGATAGATAGATAGATAGATAGATAGATAGATAGATAGATAGATAGATAGATAGATAGATAGATAGATAAAGTAGCAGCAGAGCTCTAACTATGTAACCCTCATCTAATGTCCCACAATGCACTAGTCTCTGGTGATATGCAGCTCTGGATGTGACTGGAGTATAAGGCATGACATCAGTACACAAGAAGTAAAGCAAAGTATTTACAAAGTTCTGTGTTGCACTAATATCCAATTATATCATATAATTTGCTCCAGTCACATCCAGAGCTGCATTCACAATACCACTGATTGACCTTGGGAACATAGAACAGTTTATTTCCACCCCTGTCACACATTTGATCTAACAGCTTAGCGCTGACTGTGTAACTGTCACCTGAGCTCCTAACAATGCTTTGCTCTCTGGGAACAGGAACACAAAATTCTGAATGCAGCTCTGGATGTGATTGGAGTAGAAGTGGAGTGTGAAGGTCGCCCTGGTTTACAAACCTCTCACATAATTGTGTAATGACCTAAATGAATATAAATGCTGCATTTCATTATAACTCTGATAACTTTTGTTCTTGTTGCGGCTCTAAAAATATGAGTTGTCCTAGTTTTGAAGACAAAGCTCTGTTATGGGTCCATAAATGCCAAATATAATCACACGTGTACCCCAGAGGGGGTTCAGACTCGTACCCATCAGAAATTAGTCTGTAGGAAGTAGTATTACGTCTCAATCCTAATCTTCTTAAATAGACAGTTCACATGCAATCCATCCTTCATATGAGTAAAGTTGAATATAATCCATTAGTTATCTTCTGCTGATTCTAATTTATATCCTGTATTATACTCCAGAGCTGCACTCACTATTCTGCTGGTGGTCACTGTGTACATACATTACATTACTTATCTTGTACTGATCCTGAGTTACATCCTGTATTATACTCCAGAGCTGCACTCACTATTCTGCTGGTGGAGTCACTGTGTACATACATTACATTATTTATCCTGTACTGATCCTGAGTTACATCCTGTATTATACTCCAGAGCTGCGCTCACTATTCTGCTGGTGGAGTATCTGTGTACATACATTACATTACTTATCCTGTACTGATCCTGAGTTATATCCTGTATTATACTCCAGAGCTGTACTCACTATTCTGCTGGTGAAGTCACTGTGTACATACATTACATTACTTATCCTGTACTGATCCTGAGTTACATCTTGTATTATACTCCAGAGCTGCACTCACTATTCTGCTGGTGGAGTATCTGTGTACATACATTACATTACTTATCCTGTACTGATCCTGAGTTATATCCTGTATTATACTCCAGAGCTGCACTCACTATTCTGCTGGTGGTCACTATGTACATACATTACATTACTTATCATGTACTGATCTTGCGTTACATCCTGTATTATACTCCAGAGCTGCACTCACTATTCTGCTGGTGGAGTCACTGTGTACATACATTACATTACTTATCCTGTACTGATCCTGAGTTATATCCTGTATTATACTCCAGAGCTGCACTCACTATTCTGCTGGTGGTCACTATGTACATACATTACATTACTTATCATGTACTGATCCTGCGTTACATCCTGTATTATACTCCAGAGCTGCACTCACTATTCTGCTGGTGGAGTCACTGTGTACATACATTACATTACTTATCCTGTACTGATCCTGAGTTACATCCTGTATTATACTCCAGAGCTGCACTCACTATTCTGCTGGTGGAGTCACTGTGTACATACATTACATTACTCATCCTGTACTGATCCTGAGTTACATCCTGTATTATACTCCAGAGCTGCACTCACTATTCTGCTGGTGGAGTCACTGTGTACATACATTACATTACTTATCCTGTACTGATCCGGAGTTATATCCTGTATTATACTCCAGAGCTGTACTCACTATTCTGCTGGTGGAGTCACTGTGTACATACATTACATTACATTACTTATCCTGTACTGATCCTGAGTTACATCCTGTATTATACCCCAGAGCTGCACTCACTATTCTGCTGGTGGAGTCACTGTGTACATACATTACATTACTTATCCTGTACTGATCCTGAGTTACATCCTGTATTATACCCCAGAGCTGCACTCACTATTCTGCTGGTGGAGTCACTGTGTACATACATTACATTACTTATCCTGTACTGATCCTGAGTTATATCCTGTATTATACTCCAGAGCTGCACTCACTATTCTGCTGGTGGTCACTATGTACATACATTACATTACTTATCATGTACTGATCCTGCGTTACATCCTGTATTATACTCCAGAGCTGCACTCACTATTCTGCTGGTGGAGTCACTGTGTACATACATTACATTACTTATCCTGTACTGATCCTGAGTTACATCCTGTATTATACTCCAGAGCTGCACTCACTATTCTGCTGGTGGAGTCACTGTGTACATACATTACATTACTCATCCTGTACTGATCCGGAGTTACATCCTGTATTATACTCCAGAGCTGCACTCACTATTCTGCTGGTGGAGTCACTGTGTACATACATTACATTACTTATCCTGTACTGATCCGGAGTTATATCCTGTATTATACTCCAGAGCTGTACTCACTATTCTGCTGGTGGAGTCACTGTGTACATACATTACATTACTTATCCTGTACTGATCCTGAGTTACATCCTGTATTATACCCCAGAGCTGCACTCACTATTCTGCTGGTGGAGTCACTGTGTACATACATTACATTACTTATCCTGTACTGATCCTGAGTTACATCCTGTATTATACTCCAGAGCTGTACTCACTATTCTGCTGGTGGAGTCACTGTGTACATACATTACATTACATTACTTATCCTGTACTGATCCGGAGTTACATCCTGTATTATACTCCAGAGCTGCACTCACTATTCTGCTGGTGGAGTCACTGTGTACATACATTACATTACTTATCCTGTACTGATCCTGAGTTACATCCTGTATTATACTCCAGAGCTGCACTCACTATTCTGCTGGTGGAGTCACTGTGTACATACATTACATTACTTATCCTGTACTGATCCTGAGTTACATCCTGTATTATACTCCAGAGCTGCACTCACTATTCTGCTGGTGGAGTCGCTGTGTACATACATTACATTACTTATCCTGTACTGATCCTGAGTTACATCCTGTATTATACTCCAGAGCTGCACTCACTATTCTGCTGGTGGAGTCACTGTGTACATACATTACATTACTCATCCTGTACTGATCCTGAGTTACATCCTGTATTATACTCCAGAGCTGCACTCACTATTCTGCTGGTGGAGTCACTGTGTACATACATTACATTACTTATCCTGTACTGATCCGGAGTTATATCCTGTATTATACTCCAGAGCTGTACTCACTATTCTGCTGGTGGAGTCACTGTGTACATACATTACATTACATTACTTATCCTGTACTGATCCTGAGTTACATCCTGTATTATACCCCAGAGCTGTACTCACTATTCTGCTGGTGGAGTCACTGTGTACATACATTACATTACTTATCCTGTACTGATCCTGAGTTACATCCTGTATTATACCCCAGAGCTGCACTCACTATTCTGCTGGTGGAGTCACTGTGTACATACATTACATTACTTATCCTGTACTGATCCTGAGTTATATCCTGTATTATACCCCAGAGCTGCACTCACTATTCTGCTGGTGGTCACTATGTACATACATTACATTACTTATCATGTACTGATCCTGCGTTACATCCTGTATTATACTCCAGAGCTGCACTCACTATTCTGCTGGTGGAGTCACTGTGTACATACATTACATTACTTATCCTGTACTGATCCTGAGTTACATCCTGTATTATACTCCAGAGCTGCACTCACTATTCTGCTGGTGGAGTCACTGTGTACATACATTACATTACTCATCCTGTACTGATCCTGAGTTACATCCTGTATTATACTCCAGAGCTGCACTCACTATTCTGCTGGTGGAGTCACTGTGTACATACATTACATTACTTATCCTGTACTGATCCGGAGTTATATCCTGTATTATACTCCAGAGCTGTACTCACTATTCTGCTGGTGGAGTCACTGTGTACATACATTACATTACTTATCCTGTACTGATCTGAGTTTGTGAGAGGCAGGTGATATAAGTTTTTTTCAGAGGGATCAATGATGGGTTTGTCAGATTTAGCAGAGCTGTGTGATACGCATAAAAGCTGAGTTTGTCATGTGGCACAGCTCATGGTGATATATCCTATCCTATTACACAGGACTGCTGTTGGTGACCTACTATAATATCTTAGCTCAATGCGTCGCACTGCTATGCATAAAATAAACAGTAAATAAAAATCAGCTCTGCTACATCTGTCGCGTAACGTTATAAAAGTTGTATTAGCCTGGCAGTAACCTTCTCAGACACTTCCCCGGCCTTGTTAACAATATGGTCTCCTGGACAATTCCCACTTGTGCGCAGATCAAAGAATCCGCGATCTCCCCGCGAGGCCGCGCTGCAGACAGAACATTCTGTGCCGGCTTCTAGCGAAAATAACAAGTAACACATCCAGCCCCCTCCCCGTCCATTACCAGACTTCTACCGAATTAGCAAAACATGACTCCTGCGTCTGCCGCATGCGGGGAGGGGAGATCAGCGTCTCACTGCAGCTTCTTCTCTTCTTGACTTTTCTTCTCCCTGAAGGTTTTTATAAAGTGAAACAAATAATGCGGCCGCAGAGTCCGACGTAACGTTGTGGACTAAAGTAAAGACGTCGGTGGCTTTCCTGAATGCGCACATTTAAAGGGACAGTCTACCGAATGTCTGTCTTCGCTCTGTTTGGTAGAATATTATCTATTGTTCCCTGGTATCAGCCATTTCCGGGTGGGGAAAAGCGGTCCGTAGTGTTCTTCAATAGGATGACTGCACTTTTATGTGGTGATAATTTTATGGTTAGTGGCCCTTTAATAGTTAAAGGGGACCCGTCACTTTATGGCTTTACAGCTGCTGCAAAACTACAACTCCCAGCATGCCCTGAAATCGTAAATTGCTGCGGTTTTGTTATATACGGTTTTTGGATGAAGTGTTTGTACTGGTTTTAACGTGCTTCATTTGTAGAAGCGGCGCAGCCAAGAAAAACGTACTGCAATTTGTGGTAAAATTACGCGCGGTTCATCGCCAAACGGATGGTGATCAATCAATTAACCCCCAAAGTGCTGGACACGAGGCCAAAAGTAGTGAGCCCGCCTCGGTGACGTCATAGGAATAGGGAGATATCATGTGACCCCTTTCTACTGAGCTGGATGGCTGAGAGGGGGAGAAAAACCTTTGAGAAACGACCACTTTTGGGTAGATTTGCATAAGCTCCACCCATTTTAGGTCCGATTCGCAGGAAAGACTGAATAGTTGGGAGGAGTTGGCAATTTGTTAGGCCGGCAATGGTTCCCTCCATTTCAGCATAATTTGTAACCTTTAAACAGCCCCTTTAAGATCTGCAGCACGACCCCATCATCAGTGACAACTGCCCGGCCCGCCTTGTGGTGCTCAGATGGGTAGTCACAGAGTTGTCCTCGCAGATGTTGGGATATAATGACCTGCTGCAATGCATCATGGTCCCACATTTTTGAATTGAGCGTTGTCATTGGTCAGACCTTTGGTCTGGGGTGCTCAGAGGTCACTGTGGTCCTACCTTCTTCTCCAGTGACGTCACCTCGGTGGTTAGTTCCTCCACCCTGCGGTGCAGCCGCTCCTTCTCTTCCTGCGCCCGTCCCAGCAGGATACGATCGGTGTTCAGTCGCATTTGTAGCTCCAGCAGCTGCCAGAAAGCAAGAGAGAAGCGTGAGCAGAACCGACGAGGCGGGGGAGGAGAAGTCTGTGGGCCTGCAACTAAGGGTTCATTCACACAGTGCAGTTTTTTTGGTGCAGTTTTTTTAGGCCACAACCAAAAGTGTAAAGATTTTACTACTCTTTTTTTTTTTTTTTAAACCCACTGCTGGTTGTGCCTTCACTGCACAAAAAACTGCACTGTGTGAATATTGTACTCAGACGTTGCGGTGGAGGTGCGGGTAAAAGCGAATAAAAAAAAAATTAGAAATCATAAAGAACGCATCCGGTTTTTAGATGCGGTTTTAATGGCACCTCACCTGCAACATCTGAATAAACCTTTAAAGCTTAGATACACAGCTCCGCAGCCAGTATCACACATGATAGGATTAGATACACAGCTCAGCAGAGTATCACACATGATAGGATTAGATACAGTGGCTCAGCAGACAGTATGACACATGATAGGATTAGATACAGTGGCTCAGCAGACAGTATCACACATGATAGGATTAGATACAGTGGCTCAGCAGACAGTATCACACATGATAGGATTAGATACACAGCTCAGCAGACAGTATCACACATGATAGGATTAGATACAGTGGCTCAGCAGACAGTATCACACATGATAGGATTAGATACAGTGGCTCAGCAGACAGTATCACACATGATAGGATTAGATACAGTGGCTCAGCAGACAGTATCACACATGATAGGATTAGATACACAGCTCAGCAGACAGTATCACACATGATCCCTATTTGTAAGTAGATTTAGCTTTAGTGCATATTTATTTATATTTAGTGGTTTAGGTGGCATTAGTGTTGCAGGGTGCTGTCGCCATTTTTTGTCTGCTGTATTTCTGCAGTCACAGGCGTTCTTGCACCTGCATACATTTTGTATCATTTAGTTGGAATGTGCTGTTCAACTTTTTGTTGTGTTTATGTGATCCATATATGTGGGGTTAGTGACTGCCTCCACTTGTTGTTCTTGCACTCCTCCCATTCTGCCCTGGGTGATTTTAATCAGTTCAATGCTGGATCCTACCATCCCCAGGTATATATGTAGGCTTAGTCCCAGTTCTGGGTGTATGTGCAGCGTAGGTTCCCACCTTACAGAGGTCGCCTTGTCGTGGCAGGTGGGCTAACACTTTTTGATCAAAATGTGCACTAAGAACCTCCCTATTTGTAAGTAGATTTAGCTTTAGTGCATATTTATTTATATTTAGTGGTTTAGGTGGCATTAGTGTTCGCAGGGTGCTGTCGCCATTTTTTGTCTGCTACATGATAGGATTAGATACACAGCTCAGCAGAGTATCACACATGATAGGATTAGATACAGTGGCTCAGCAGACAGTATGACACATGATAGGATTAGATACAGTGGCTCAGCAGACAGTATCACACATGATAGGATTAGATACACAGCTCAGCAGACAGTATCACACATGATAGGATTAGATACAGTGGCTCAGCAGACAGTATCACACATGATAGGATTAGATACAGTGGCTCAGCAGACAGTATCACACATGATAGGATTAGATACAGTGGCTCAGCAGACAGTATCACACATGATAGGATTAGATACACAGCTCAGCAGACAGTATCACACATGATAGGATTAGATACAGTGGCTCAGCAGACAGTATCACACATGATAGGATTAGATACACAGCTCAGCAGACAGTATCACACATGATAGGATTAGATACACAGCTCAGCAGACAGTATCACACGTGATAGGATTAGATACACAGCTCAGCAGACAGTATCACACGTGATAGGATTAGATACACAGCTCAGCAGACAGTATCACACATGATAGGATTAGATACAGTGGCTCAGCAGACAGTATCACACATGATAGGATTAGATACAGTGGCTCAGCAGACAGTATCACACATGATAGGATTAGATACACAGCTCAGCAGACAGTATCACACGTGATAGGATTAGATACACAGCTCAGCAGACAGTATCACACGTGATAGGATTAGATACACAGCTCAGCAGACAGTATCACACATGATAGGATTAGATACACAGCTCAGCTGACAGTATCACACATGATAGGATTAGATACATGGCTCAGCTGACAGTGTCACACATGATAGGATTAGATACATGGCTCAGCTGACAGTATCACACATAATACGGTTTGATCCTCTTTATGTTTCTGCTTCTCGTTGTGTGGACTGATGGGTCGGATCTGGATTTGGGGGAGATTTCAGGAGGCGACATATTACCGTTTTCGGGGCAGATGAGGGGCGTTTACTCCTTAAATGGGGTCCAGTTAAACATTCAGCGTTATTGGACATTACATGAGGGAGAAGATCAGAAGATACGTGGGGGGGTGGGGGGGTCATCGAGTCACAAATGCGTCATCCTGCTTCTTAAAGTGCCACTCTACCCATATAATAAACCCCCACATGCTCATAAGTGTCCCTATTCTCTTGTTAGGGCAGAAGTTTGTGCTTCAGAGCTGCTCTTCCTAACATTGAACCATAATCTGCCATTTTGTAGGTTGTGTAGAGCTGTGTCTGGTCACCTGGTCACTCACATACACAGACCTTTCCCTGCTCTTCTCTCCCTACTCCCCTCTGCTCTATCACATTGCCCCCATATTACTCTAGACCCTAGGAAAGCTTTGGCTAACAGGAGCTGTAATGGCGGCCATATTAGTCACCCAGCTTTCCCAGGATCAGATATAAGACGTAGATGGACATCGTCGCTCTACATTTTCTGTCTCTTTAATTGTTACTTAACGCAGGACAAAGGAATTACACGCTAATAATGTGATTAGAGGGGATTTCATCCCGCACAATCTGTCATTGTCACACCCCCTGATACGCACAACAGGCTCCTTTGTGGAAGCTTCAAATGTAGCAGAGCTCAGTTTGTTAGAATCTGCAAAACTGTGTATGTCAGATGCAGCAGAGCTGAATTACTTTATCAGGTGCAGTAGAGCTAAGTTGGTCAAAGGCAACAGTGCTATATTTATCAGATGCAGCAGAGCTGAAGTTTTTGAAATGCAACAGAGCATAGTTTATCAGATGCAGTAAAGCTGAGTTTGTCAGATGCAGGAGGTTCGAGTGTGTAAAATTCAGCATGGTGGAGTTTATTGGATGCGGCATGATCGAGCTTGTCCCGTGCAGCAGGGCTGAGTTTGTCACATGCTGCAGAGATTATGAATTTATAGGGGTATTTACATGAGTAGCGGTTTTTGCTGCAATTTTCGTAAACATGAGAAAAATACCGCCGTTGTTTTAGAAAAAAAATGGTGGTTTTGCCACGATTACGAATATTGCGACAAAAAACAACTCAAAGTTATAACAGGTGCAGCAGAGCTAGGTTTGTCAGATGCTGCAGTTCTATATTTATTAGATACAGCAGAGCTAAGGCTTTTTAAATGCACCAGTGATCACATTAACGGATGCAGCAGTGTCGAGTCTGTCGGATGCAGCAGTGTCGAGTCTGTTGGATGTAGCAGGGCCGACTTTATTGAATGCAGGCTGACCGAGTTTATATTATGCAGCATGCTGAATTTGTCGTATGTAGCAGAGCTGAGTATGTCAGATGCAGGCGCGCAGGGATTTTATGTTGCAACGGTGCTATGTTTATCAGATACAGCAGAGCTGAGTTTGTCATATGTAGCAGAGCTGAGTTTGTCAGATGCAGGCGCGCAGGGATTTTATGTTGCAACGGTGCTATGTTTATCAGATACAGCAGAGCTGAGTCTGTCATTTAGCACAACATCTTATAATGATATCGCAATCTGTCACCTGGGGTTTTACATAGGACTGCAGGTAAAACATAATCCATCATCTTCACACAGGAAGTTATCACAATGCACAAGGGATGCAAGGAGCTCAAGGACCACTTCAGCTCTGCTACATTTGAAGAATAATCTAGTGTCAGCTTTGTTTAAAGGACCTCAGGGATTCCGGATTTCTCAGTGTATGTCTGCGCCTCGCACCTCGCTAGATACATATATACAGCGAGGCCAAGGACGAGGACAGGGACCGCTTCCTCCCTCCATTGTCTTTTCTCAGCGGTGGCTCAGAGTGCGACACAGACAGCGATTACATAACGGCGTTTCGTGAAAAATAGGAGGACGCTAAAATTAGCAGCAACTGTCGGTCTGTAGGGAAGGATGAGTCACGCTGCTCATATATAAGAAATGGAAAATACTGACTGCGGAGATCACGGTGCAGGATATATATATATACACAGGGGCGCAGGGGTCCAGGCTGACCCCCGAGATATTCGGACAAGGCTTCGATGGACCCCTGCCAGTGGATGGGGGGGGGCATTCTGAACTTAGTGGAAGACCCTTTAAATTTTTTACCCTAAGAAAATGAATCTTATTTATTGTATAATGAAGAGTTCTGCTCCTTATTCAAGATCTCTGCTTTCTGTCAGTGACGGGTAGCATTCTGGTTTCCATCTAGAGGCTGAAAACCTGTACAAACCCAATAATTCTGACAGCTGAGGGTTTGTTACAATTGTATCCAGTGTAGAGCAGCAAATATATCTCTCCTGTGCTGATTGTTTGTTGCAATGTATCAGTGCAGATGACATTTATCAGTCTGGAGTCCTCCCCTCTTTACGTATGTATTGCTATACAGTGACTATACATATTCTTGACACAGGTGCTTGTGACGAGAGCCTCTGGATGTACACAAAGAATGTTTCCGTTCACTGACAGCAATGATCGCTCTTTACTACACTGACACATTGTAATTTGACATTTGGCTATGTGGACCCGATTGGGTTAGTGTGCTGTTTCAGCCCCTAAATATAAAGAAGATGGTTCTAATTCACTGACAGCAAGCAGATAATTTAAAAATGATAAAGAATTGAAACACAATGGAAGAGAATTGCTTAGAATGTCGTGTGTAAGATGCGCCAAATTTGTGAGCAGGTGTAGATTTGACCTATAATTGACGCCAATTTTTGACGTAAATGATAGTAAATATGTCAGTCAACAGAGAACACGCCCCTCTGCATAATCCCGCCCATTTTGCACTATTTTTATTTTTTTTTAAATCCCCCCAAAAAAGCAAAAATGGCAAAAAAATATTGTGCAAATATGGCGTGCACTTTCTAACGCCACATTAGTGGCATAAAGCCGTTGATACATTTCCCCAAAGTCTAACAGAATGTTGCAGAACTTTTCATTGGCCAATTATTTACAAAAAACTGGACACCGGCCCTTTAAGATCTCATTGTAATGAACTACATGTCCTTGAATTGCCCATTTTTTCGTTATTTCTGCCTTTGGCAAAGCTGGGTGACAACCAATAAGGCCGTCAATACAGCTCACACTGTGCTTGTCATCCAGCTTTCCCAAACTCCTGTAAATTTTGTTACGGGGCCCCACAGTCACTCAGTATTACCCAATATCAGGGGCGTAGCCATAGGGGGTGTAGAGGAAGCAGTCACACATGGGCCCAGGGGTCTAATGGGGTTCGATGGCCCCTCTGTCACATAAGAAGACACCAATACTAGAAATGTCACATGGTCAGTGGGTGGGGAGCTAGTGGCAGGAGATATGGGCACGTTCCCCCTGGTTCTGACATCACCGCTGCCCAGTATATAGGGGACACTTACGCTGTGACTATAGACAGTCTCCGTCTCGTTCTGCAGTCTCTTCACTTCCGCCTCGCTGGCCTCCTGGATTTTCTGCACGGTCTCCATCAGAGCTGGGCCCCCGCGACTCACCCGCCGCAGCTTGTCATCTAACTGGAGGACGAGGGCCTCTGACAGGGACACTTGGGCTCTCAGCTCCTGCGACTCCTGATAATACAACAATAGAGGGATCGGTTATTATATACTCATCTATAAGTCTATATATGTGGCAGGAAAGCTGGGTGACCGCCAACATGGTCGTCATTACAGCCCAACACCCAACTTTCCCAGAAACCAGAATTTTTTTCCTAGATATGAATGGATTTAGGCCTGACTTCAGTATTGCTGCATGGCTTTGCCTTTCAGGACTGTAGGGAAGCTGTGTGGATATTGTAATGGCGTTTATGCTGGCTGTCACCCAGCTTTCCTAGAAACAGAGTGATTCTCCTGGTGGCAACAGAGACTAGCGATGCTTTATCTTTAAGGCTCCTGCAGTAATAACTGGTGTGGTGACGGACAGGGAGCCTGGCGGCAGCGCTCATGTGGAGAATTGATTTTACCTGAGGTGGGGGGGGGGGGTAGATGTACAAATTAAAGCTGAGGTGCCGCTGATGTGGAGCTGCTGAAGATGGAAGTGATCAGATATAACAGCTCCATATAATATCCAGAGAGATGACGTTAACCCTTACAGTACAGGATCAATGCAAATCTGCCAATAGAAGTCCCTAAGTAGTCCCATTGTGTGAAACCTTTACATATTCTCACCAACCCTTTTCTAGTACTTAGTTACATCTGTTTTTGGGAAAGTTGGGTGACAATCAATATAATCTCTGTTACATTACATTACTTATCCTGTACTGATCCTGAGTTACATCCTGTATTATACTCCAGAGCTGCACTCACTATTCTGCTGGTGGAGTCACTGTGTACATACATTACATTACTTATTCTGTACTGATCCTGAGTTACATCCTCTATTATACTCCAGAGCTGCACTCACTATTCTGCTGGTGGAGTCACTGTGTACATACATTACATTACTTATCCTGTACTGATCCTGAGTTATATCCTGTATTATACTCCAGAGCTGCACTCCCTATTCTGCTGGTGGAGTCACTGTATACATACATTACTTATCCTGTTCTGATCCTGAGTTGCATCCTCTATTATACTCCAGAGCTGCACTCACTATTCTGCTGGTGGAGTCACTGTGTACATACATTACTTATCCTGTACTGATCCGGAGTTACATCCTGTATTATACTCCAGAGCTGCACTCACTATTCTGCTGGTGGAGTCACTGTGTACATACATTACATTACTTATTCTGTACTGATCCTGAGTTACATCCTCTATTATACTCCAGAGCTGCACTCACTATTCTGCTGGTGGAGTCACTGTGTACATACATTACATTACTTATCCTGTACTGATCCTGAGTTATATCCTGTATTATACTCCAGAGCTGCACTCCCTATTCTGCTGGTGGAGTCACTGTATACATACATTACTTATCCTGTTCTGATCCTGAGTTGCATCCTCTATTATACTCCAGAGCTGCACTCACTATTCTGCTGGTGGAGTCACTGTGTACATACATTACTTATCCTGTACTGATCCGGAGTTACATCCTGTATTATACACCAGAGCTGCACTCACTATTCTGCTGGTGGAGTCACTGTGTACATACATTACATTACTTATCCTGTACTGATCCTGAGTTACATCCTGTATTATACTCCAGCGCTGCACTTACTATTCTGCTGGTGGAGTCACTGTGTACATACATTACTTTACTTATCCTGTATTATACTCCAGAGCTGCACTCACTATTCTGCTGGTGAAGTCACTGTGTACATACATTACATTACTTACCCTGTACTGATCCTGAGTTACATCCTGTATTATACTCCAGAGCTGCACTTACTATTCTGCTGGTGGAGTCACTGTGTACATACATTACATTACTTATTCTGTATTATACTCCAGAGCTGCACTCACTATTCTGCTGGTGAAGTCACTGTGTACATACATTACATTACTTATCCTGTACTGATCCTGAGTTACATCCTATATTATACTCCAGAGCTGCACTCACTATTCTGCTGGTGGAGTCACTGTGTACATACATTACATTACTTATCCTGTACTGATGCTGAGTTATATCCTGTATTATACTCCAGAGCTGCACTTACTATTCTGCTGGTGGAGTCACTGTGTACATACATTACATTACTTATCCTGTATTATACTCCAGAGCTGCGCTCACTATTCTGCTGGTGGAGTCACTGTGTACATACATTACATTACTTATCCTGTCCTGATCCTGAGTTACATCCTGTATTATACTCCAGAGCTGCACTTACTATTCTGCTGGTGGAGTCACTGTGTACATACATTACATTACTTATCCTGTACTGATCCTGAGTTACATCCTGTATTATACTCCAGAGCTGCACTTACTATTCTGCTGGTGGAGTCACTGTGTACATACATTACATTACTTATCCTGTATTATACTCCAGAGCTGCACTCACTATTCTGCTGGTGGAGTCACTGTGTACATACATTACATTACTTATCCTGTCCTGATCCTGAGTTACATCCTGTATTATACTCCAGAGCTGCGCTCACTATTCTGCAGGTGGAGTCGCTGTGTACATACATTACATTACTTATCCTGTACTGATCCTGAGTTATATCCTGTATTATAATCCAGAGCTGCGCTCACTATTCTGCTGGTGGAGTAGCTGTGTACAAACATTACATTACTTAGCCTATACTGATCCTGAGTTACATCCTGTATTATACTCCAGAGCTGTACTCACTGTTCTGCTGGTGGAGTCACTGTGTACATACATTACATTACTTATCCTGTACTGATCCTGAGTTACATCCTGTATTATACTCCAGAGCTGTACTCACTATTCTGCTGGTGGAGTCACTGTGTACAAACATTACATTACTTATCCTGTACTGATCCTGAGTTATATCCTGTATTATACCCCAGAGCTGCACTCACTATTCTGCTGGTGGAGTCACTGTGTACATACATTACATTACTTATCCTGTACTGATCCTGAGTTACATCCTGTATTATACTCCAGAGCTGCACTTACTATTCTGCTGGTGGAGTCACTGTGTACATACATTACATTACTTATCCTGTATTATACTCCAGAGCTGTACTCACTATTCTGCTGGTGGAGTCACTGTGTACATACATTACATTACTTATCCTGTCCTGATCCTGAGTTACATCCTGTATTATACTCCAGAGCTGCGCTCACTATTCTGCAGGTGGAGTCGCTGTGTACATACATTACATTACTTATCCTGTACTGATCCTGAGTTATATCCTGTATTATAATCCAGAGCTGCGCTCACTATTCTGCTGGTGGAGTAGCTGTGTACAAACATTACATTACTTAGCCTATACTGATCCTGAGTTACATCCTGTATTATACTCCAGAGCTGTACTCACTGTTCTGCTGGTGGAGTCACTGTGTACATACATTACATTACTTATCCTGTACTGATCCTGAGTTACATCCTGTATTATACTCCAGAGCTGTACTCACTATTCTGCTGGTGGAGTCACTGTGTACAAACATTACATTACTTATCCTGTACTGATCCTGAGTTATATCCTGTATTATACCCCAGAGCTGCACTCACTATTCTGCTGGTGGTCACTGTGTATATACATTACATTACTTATCCTGTACTGATCCTTAGTTACATCTTGTATTATACTCCAGAGCTGCACTCACTATTCTGCTGGTGGAGTCACTGTGTACATATATTACATTACTTATCCTGTACTGATCCTGAGTTATATCCTGTATTATACTCCAGAGCTGCACTCACTATTCAGCTGGTGGAGTCACTGTGTACATACATTACATTACTTATCCTGTACTGATCTATATGCAGACACTGAACAAGCCAATTTCTAAAGCTTCTATGTCAACTTGAGTATTAGGTCTATAGAGGAATATTCCCATTCATTGATTGCAAGCAGAGAACTTACAGATAGTGAGGAATTGAAGAGCAAATTATGTTAGAAAGTTGCAGAACTTTTCATCT
This sequence comes from Rhinoderma darwinii, assembly GCF_050947455.1. Lineage (NCBI taxonomy): Eukaryota > Metazoa > Chordata > Amphibia > Anura > Rhinodermatidae > Rhinoderma > Rhinoderma darwinii. Next base: position 7,245,623 of record NC_134689.1, on the reverse strand, counting down.
CAAAATGGTTAAAGAAGTTTTCCTGTAATATACTCTGAGGGTCTATCCTTAGGCGAAGGCGTCCATCATTTGTGGGGATTCTCAGAACTTCGGACGCGTTGATATGTTACCCACCTTCATGTGATTAGATCTCAGATTCTCGATCTGTTGTGTTAACTCCATGACTTTCTCCTCAAGGGTTAAACGCTGGGAAAATTCTTCTTCATATCTGTGGAAATTAGTCACAAAAGCCATCACCAAAATGACAAATCCATTTGCCCTCCCCTTGAAGGGGTACCTCCAACATCATGTTTTAGACTCAGGTCACAGCCAGAGCTGCATTCAAAATTCTGTGGGCTTCCTCATGCCAGGCAACAGATTATACAGAACCAAGCAGGACTGTCTGCGGACTAGAAATAAACTGCAGACTGTTTCCGAAGGCAAATGGCAGAATTTTGAATGTGACTGGACTGGAGTCACAGTAATGTGAAATAACTAAATGTACAATGTAGCCCTTTTATAACCTAATGTCAGATAATACTCTCCAGTTTTACATCGATTCACGAACATATAGTCACTGTAATACAATTATAATATCCTATTCCCAGGTTATACCACCAATACATAATTATACACAGAAGATACCCAGGATATACCAGCATGCTCCGTATCACTATATAGAAGAAGATGTATAACTTATACCAGCTGTACATATATAATTATATACAGAAGATACCCAGGTTATACCAGCATGCTCCATATCACTATATACAAGAAGATATATAACTTATACCAGCTGTACATATATAATTATATACAGAAGATACCCAGGTTATACCAGCATGCTCCATATCACTATATACAAGAAGATGTATAACTTATACCAGCTGTACATATATAATTATATACAGAAGATACCCAGGTTATACCAGCATGCTCCATATCACTACATACAAGAAGATGTATAACTTATACCAGCTGTACATATATAATTATATACAGAAGATACCTAGGTTATACCAGCATGCTCCATATCACTATATACAAGAAGATGTATAACTTATACCAGCTGTACATATATAATTATATACAGAAGAAACCCAGGTTATACCAGCATGCTCCATATCACTATATACAAGAAGATGTATAACTTATACCAGCTGTACATATATAATTATATACAGGAGATACCCAGGTTATACCAGCATGCTCCATATCACTATATACAAGAAGATGTATAACTTATACCAGCTGTACATATATAATTATATACAGAAGATACCCAGGTTATACCAGCATGCTCCATATCACTATATACAAGAAGATATATAACTTATACCAGCTGTACATATATAATTATATACAGAAGATGCCCAGGTTATACCAGCATGCTCCATATCACTATATACAAGAACATGTATAACTTATACCAGCTGTACATATATAATTATATACAGAAGTTACCCAGGTTATACCAGCATGCTCCATATCACTATATACAAGAAGATGTATAACTTATACCAGCTGTACATATATAATTATATACAGAAGTTACCCAGGTTATACCAGCATGCTCCATATCACTATATACAGGAAGATGTATAACTTATACCAGCTGTACATATATAATTATATGCAGAAGATACCCAGGTTATACCAGCATGCTCCATATCACTATATACAAGAAGATGTATAACTTATACCAGCTGTACATATATAATTATATACAGAAGATACCCAGGTTATACCAGCATGCTCCATATCACTATATACAAGAAGATATATAACTTATACCAGCTGTACATATATAATTACATACAGAAGATACCCAGGTTATACCAGCATGCTCCATATCACTATATACAAGAAGATGTATAACTTATACCAGCTGTACATATATAATTATATACAGGAGATACCCAGATTATACCAGCATGCTCCACATCACTATATAGAAGAAGATGTATAACTTATACCAGCTGTACATATATAATTATATACAGAAGTTACCCAGGTTATACCAGCATGCTCCATATCACTATATACAAGAAGATGTATAACTTATACCAGCTGTACATATATAATTATATACAGAAGATACCCAGGTTATACCAGCATGCTCCATATCACTATATACAAGAAGATGTATAACTTATACCAGCTGTACATATATAATTATATACAGAAGATACCCAGGTTATACCAGCATGCTCCATATCACTATATACAAGAAGATGTATAACTTATACCAGCTGTACATATATAATTATATACAGAAGATACCCAGGTTATACCAGCATGCTCCATATCACTATATACAAGAAGAGATATATTATACCAGCTGTACATATATAATTATATACAGAAGATACCCAGGTTATACCAGCATGCTCCATATCACTATATACAAGAAGATGTATAACTTATACCAGCTGTACATATATAATTATATACAGGAGATACCCAGGTTATACCAGCATGCTCCATATCACTATATACAGGAAGATGTATAACTTATACCAGCTGTACATATATAATTATATACAGAAGATACCCAGGTTATACCAGCATGCTCCGTATCACTATATAGAAGATGTATAACTTATACCAGCTGTACATATATAATTATATACAGAAGATACCCAGGTTATACCAGCATGCTCCATATCACTATATACAGGAAGATGTATAACTTATACCAGCTGTACATATATAATTATATGCAGAAGATACCCAGGTTATACCAGCATGCTCCATATCACTATATACAGGAAGATGTATAAATTATACCAGCTGTACATATATAATTATATGCAGAAGATACCCAGGTTATACCAGCATGCTCCATATCACTATATACAAGAAGATGTATAACTTATACCAGCTGTACATATATAATTATATACAGAAGATACCCAGGTTATACCAGCATGCTCCATATCACTATATACAAGAAGATATATAACTTATACCAGCTGTACATATATAATTACATACAGAAGATACCCAGGTTATACCAGCATGCTCCATATCACTATATACAAGAAGATGTATAACTTATACCAGCTGTACATATATAATTATATACAGGAGATACCCAGATTATACCAGCATGCTCCACATCACTATATAGAAGAAGATGTATAACTTATACCAGCTGTACATATATAATTATATACAGAAGTTACCCAGGTTATACCAGCATGCTCCATATCACTATATACAAGAAGATGTATAACTTATACCAGCTGTACATATATAATTATATACAGAAGATACCCAGGTTATACCAGCATGCTCCATATCACTATATACAAGAAGATGTATAACTTATACCAGCTATACATATATAATTATATACAGAAGATACCCAGGTTCCACCAGCATGCTCCATAACACTATATACAAGAAGATGTATAACTTATACCAGCTGTACATATATAATTATATACAGAAGATACCCAGGTTATACCAGCATGCTCCATATCACTATATAAAAGAAGATATATAACTTATACCAGCTGTACATATATAATTACATACAGAAGATACCCAGGTTATACCAGCATGCTCCATATCACTATATACAAGAAGATGTATAACTTATACCAGCTGTACATATATAATTATATACAGGAGATACCCAGATTATACCAGCATGCTCCACATCACTATATACAAGAAGATGTATAACTTATACCAGCTGTACATATATAATTATACACAGAAGATACCCAGGTTATACCAGCATGCTCCATATCACTATATACAAGAAGATGTATAACTTATACCAGCTGTACATATATAATTATATACAGAAGATACCCAGGTTATACCAGCATGCTCCATATCATTATATACAAGAAGATGTATAACTTATACCAGCTGTACATATATATTATATACAGAAGATACCCAGATTATACCAGCATGCTCCATATCACTATATACAAGAAGATGTATAACTTATACCAGCTGTACATATATAATTATATACAGAAGATACCCAGGTTATACCAGCATGCTCCATATCACTATATACAAGAAGATGTATAACTTATACCAGCTGTACATATATAATTATATACAGGAGATACCCAGGTTATACCAGCATGCTCCATATCACTATATACAGGAAGATGTATAACTTATACCAGCTGTACATATATAATTATATACAGAAGATACCCAGGTTATACCAGCATGCTCCGTATCACTATATAGAAGAAGATGTATAACTTATACCAGCTGTACATATATAATTATATACAGAAGATACCCAGGTTATACCAGCATGCTCCATATCACTATATACAGGAAGATGTATAACTTATACCAGCTGTACATATATAATTATATGCAGAAGATACCCAGGTTATACCAGCATGCTCCATATCACTATATACAGGAAGATGTATAACTTATACCAGCTGTACATATATAATTATATACAGAAGATACCCAGGTTATACCAGCATGCTCCATATCACTATATACAAGAAGATATATAACTTATACCAGCTGTACATATATAATTACATACAGAAGATACCCAGGTTATACCAGCATGCTCCATATCACTATATACAAGAAGATGTATAACTTATACCAGCTGTACATATATAATTATATACAGAAGATACCCAGGTTATACCAGCATGCTCCATATCACTATATACAAGAAGATGTATAACTTATACCAGCTATACATATATAATTATATACAGAAGATACCCAGGTTCCACCAGCATGCTCCATAACACTATATACAAGAAGATGTATAACTTATACCAGCTGTACATATATAATTATATACAGAAGATACCGAGGTTATACCAGCATGCTCCATATCATTATATACAAGAAGATGTATAACTTATACCAGCTGTACATATATAATTATATACAGGAGATACCCAGGTTATACCAGCATGCTCCATATCACTATATACAAGAAGGTGTATAACTTATACCAGCTGTACATATATAATTATATACAGAAGATACCCAGGTTATACCAGCATGCTCCATATCACTATATACAAGAAGATGTATAACTTATACCAGCTGTACATATATAATTATATACAGAAGATACCCAGGTTAAACCAGCATGCTCCATATCACTATATACAAGAAGATGTATAACTTATACCACCTGTACATATATAATTATATACAGAAGATACCCAGGTTATACCAGCATGCTCCGTATCACTATATACAAGAAGATGTATAACTTATACCAGCTGCACATATATAATTATATACAGAAGATACCCAGGTTATACCAGCATGCTCCATATCACTATATACAAGAAGATATATAACTTATACCAGTGTACATATATAATTATATACAGGAGATACCCAGGTTATACCAGCATGCTCCATATCACTATATACAGGAAGATGTATAACTTATACCAGCTGCACATATATAATTATATACAGAAGATACCCAGGTTATACCAGCATGCTCCATATCACTATATACAAGAAGATGTATAACTTATACCAGCTGTACATATATAATTATATACAGAAGATACCCAGGTTATACCAGCATGCTCCATATCGCTATATACAAGAAGATGTATAACTTATACCAGCTGTACATATATAATTATATACAGAAGATACCCAGGTTATACCAGCACGCTCCATATCGCTATATACAAGAAGATATATAACTTATAAAAGCTGTACATATATAATTATATACAGAGGATACCCAGGTTATACCAGCATGCCCCATATCACTATATACAGGAAGATGTATAACTTTATACCAGCTGTACATATATAATTATATACAGAAGATACCCAGGTTATACCAGCATGCTCCATATCACTATATACAAGAAGATGTATAACTTATACCAGCTGTACATATATAATTATATACAGAAGATACCCAGGTTATACCAGCATGCTCCATATCACTATATACAAGAAGATGTATACCTTATACCAGCTGTACATATATAATTATATACAGAAGATACCCAGGTTATACCAGCATGCTCCATATCACTATATACACGAAGATGTATAACTTATACCAGCTGTACATATATAATTATATACAGAAGGTGCCCAGGTTATACCAGCATGCTCCATATCACTATATACAAGAAGATGTATAACTTATACCAGCTGTACATATATAATTATATACAGGATATACCCAGGTTATACCAGCATGCTCCATATCACTACATACAAGAAGATGTATAACTTATACCAGCTGTACATATATAATTATATACAGAATATACCCAGGTTATACCAGCATTCTCCATATCACTCTATACAAGAAGATGTATAACTTATACCAGCTGTACATATATAATTATATACAGAAGATACCCAGGTTATACCAGCATGCTCCATATCACTATATACAAGAAGATGTATACCTTATACCAGCTGTACATATATAATTATATACAGAAGATACCCAGGTTATACCAGCATGCTCCATATCACTATATACACGAAGATGTATAACTTATACCAGCTGTACATATATAATTATATACAGAAGGTGCCCAGGTTATACCAGCATGCTCCATATCACTATATACAAGAAGATGTATAACTTATACCAGCTGTACATATATAATTATATACAGGATATACCCAGGTTATACCAGCATGCTCCATATCACTACATACAAGAAGATGTATAACTTATACCAGCTGTACATATATAATTATATACAGAATATACCCAGGTTATACCAGCATTCTCCATATCACTCTATACAAGAAGATGTATAACTTATACCAGCTGTACACATATAATTATATACAGAAGATACCCAGGTTATACCAGCATGCTCCATATCACTATATACAGGAAGATATATAACTTATACCAGCTGTACATATATAATTATATACAGAAGATACCCAGGTTATACCAGCATGCTCCATATCACTATATACAAGCAGATGTATAACTCATACCAGCTGTACATATATAATTATATACAGAAGATACCCGGGTTATACCAGCACGCTCCATATCACTATATACAAGAAGATGTATAACTTATACCAGCTGTACATATATAATTATATACAGAAGATACCCAGGTTATACCAGCATGCTCCATATCACTATATACAAGAAGATGTATAACTTATACCAGCTGTACATATATAATTATATACAGAAGATACCCGGGTTATACCAGCACGCTCCATATCACTATATACAAGAAGATGTATAACTTATACAAGCTGTACATATATAATTATATACAGAAGATACCCAGGTTATACCAGCATGCTCCATATCACTATATACAAGAAGATGTATAACTTATACCAGCTGTACACATATAATTATATACAGAAGATACCCAGGTTATACCAGCATGCTCCATATCACTATATACAAGAAGATGTATAACTTATACCAGCTGTACATATATAATTATATACAGAAGATGCCCAGGTTATACCAGCATGCTCCATATCACTATATACAGGAAGATGTATAACTTATACCAGCTGTATGTATATAATTATATACAGGTGATACCCAGGTTATACCAGCATGCTCCATATCACTATATACAAGAAGATGTATAACTTATACCAGCTGTACATATATAATTATATACAGGAGATACCCAGGTCATACCAGCATGCTCCATATCACTATATACAAGAAGATGTATAACTTATACCAGCTGTACATATATAATTATATACAGAAGATACCCGGGTTATACCAGCACGCTCCATATCACTATATACAAGAAGATGTATAACTTATACCAGCTGTACATATATAATTATATACAGAAGATACCCAGGTTATACCAGCATGCTCCATATCACTATATACAAGAAGATGTATAACTCATACCAGCTGTACATATATAATTATATACAGAAGATACCCGGGTTATACCAGCACGCTCCATATCACTATATACAAGAAGATGTATAACTTATACCAGCTGTACATATATAATTATATACAGAAGATACCCAGGTTATACCAGCATGCTCCATATCACTATATACAAGAAGATGTATAACTTATACCAGCTGTACATATATAATTATATACAGAAGATACCCAGGTTATACCAGCATGCTCCATATCACTATATACAAGAAGATGTATAACTTATACCAGCTGTACATATATAATTATATACAGAAGATACCCAGGTTATACCAGCATGCTCCATATCACTATATACAAGAAGATGTATAACTTATACCAGCTGTACATATATAATTATATACAGAATATACCTAGGTTATACCAGCATGCTCCATATCACTATATACAAGAAGATGTATAACTTATACCAGCTGTACATATATAATTATATACAGAAGATACCCAGGTTATAGCAGCATGCTCCATATCATTATATACAAGAAGATGTATAACTTATACCAGCTGTACATATATAATTATATACAGAAGATGCCCAGGTTATACCAGCATGCTCCATATCACTATATACAAGAGGATGTATAACTTATTCCAGCTGTACATATATAATTATATACAGAAGATACCCAGGTTATAGCAGCATGCCCCATATCTCTGTATAGAAGAACTCTGGGTAATGTCGGATGTGACAGTCTTGTATCTGTGTGGTCTGGAAGGTGAAGATGTTTGGAGATAACTGTCCAGAGCTCTCGGAGATAAGAGTCATTTCATCTTGTTCTGTCATTTGTCCTTATCTTGACTATTTCTGAAAATCCAGAATGATTTGGCCAAAACTCAGTCATGAACCACAATTACGACCACTTTCCCTAATCTGCTTAGGGTCCTTTTACACCGGCCAATATGGCCCCTAAAAACGAGCGTCGATCATTGAGACAGCTCATTGATCGTTTCTCGAGCCATGATCAGAAATGTATGGGGAGGAGCGATCGTTACTCCAATCACTCATCCCCATACATTTCTATCATGTCGGCAGCACGAGATATGTTGCTGACAACGATAACATTTGTGCTGCATAAACGAGCAGATCAGTCGATAACCGAGCGTTTGTTCGTATATCGGTTGATCAATGATCAGGAATGATCGTTCACACACACAGCGATGCATCTTTTAATCCTTTATCATTACATAACTGGGTAGATTTGCTGTTCATGACCCCAGTAGAGCTGGGTGGCACCTTGTATGGGGACAGTAATGGTGGCTGTATTGGTTGTCACCCATCTTTCCCAGAAGCAGCTGACTAGAACATATAAAATACAGATAGAATCGCTTACGGGTCTTCGTATTAGGACAATGTAAAGGAATATAAATGCCATAGAGTGGTGACTCCCGCTCTGGACCACCAACCCAATCCCCTATTAGCCACACCAGAAAGCCAGAAGCTGAAACTATTCTGTATTGTCACCACGTAATACCACGGTTCTCCTGCAGGGGATGCTACACAAGAATTCTGTGGCTGCCCATAGATTTCCCCCAGTGATAACTAATTAGAGATTGGGGTTATTTAGATGGGACGACCCCGTGGATGTATAAAATAATAAGATAATGGTTCCTCCAGTAGGTGATCTGTCTACTTTATGTCTATACTTCATATAGGGTTACAGTAGTCCCACTGGGTAAGGTTAGGGGCACTTACTTTGTTTGAGCCATCACGATGTTTCTCTGCAGTTCCCCCAGCTCGTGTTTGGCCATTTCCAGCTGTATGGTGGGGGATATCGCGGCACCCTTTAAGGCCTGTATGTCTGACTCCTTCTTTGCCAGGAGTTGTTGTAACGCTCGGATTTCTTCATCTTTTTTGAGAATGTCTCTGTTCATTTCCCAAATTCTGGATTAAGAAGAACATAAAGAACATCATTTTAATAGTTATTGGACCCCCCACTAATCCCTAGAATAAGGGGGTCCTTTCTAATTCTCTCCCTGCACAGTGCCAGTCCCAACTTGGTGTTATACGTGTACCGCAACTCAGGGCCTTAAAGGGAATCTCCATCTTTTAACACCATGTCGTTTTAAGGTCTCAAATGATGTGCTAATTATTATTTCTATGTATCTTAATAGCGGACGGAGCTCAGTTTTTCTGATACAGAGCTCCAAATCCCCTGCATAGACGTAGAGTTACATGATGATAAAATTCTGTCTGCTTAAAGCCACCACTAGAGGGAGCTTAGGAGTTCAATGTAAAATCAGTATACACTAAACTCCTAAGCTCCCTCTAGTGGTGACTGCAGGTAGACGTAATTTTATCATGTAACTATGTTTTTGCAGGGGATTTGGAGCTCTGTATCAGAAAAAGTTATGACTGCTCTGCTAATAATTTATATAAAATAATTTATATTAAATAAAACAAAATGGTGTTAATGGACTTTCTATTTAGCGATAGTCCATAACTTATATTGGTAAGAAGATCTCTATAAAGCAAAATTTTGAGCAAAATTGATAGACTGTGTTATGTCTTGTGAAGGCCTGAGGGGGCGGGGCATGACACAACGATTCTCTGTTTGATGTTCTTTGAATCTATGTGTCAAGCTTGACCTTTCAGGCCCTGCACTAGTCATAATACAGTACATTCATTTTGCCTGGAGTGTTCCTTTAAGCCTTAAAGAAACACTTCTGGTGCAACTTTTGAGGGGGCGGTGCATGACACAGGGATTTTAAGAATATTTAAAGGGGTTATTCAGAATATTACATTGATGGCCTATCCTTAGGACCTGCACTGACAAGCTAAACAAAGATATCAGCAGTGCTCGCTGGAGCGCAGCAGCCCTTTTACTGCAGTAACTAGCACAGTGACGTCCATGTGGGTGTGGCTGCTTCTGGTACTGCAGCCCAACCACCCTCAGCCCTGTTCACTTGAAAGGGCTGAGCTGCAGTACCAGGAACAGCCACATTTGCTTTGACATTGCTGTGCCAGGTACTGCAGTAAAGGGACTTTTTTTCTGCTAAAAAAAAATGGGGGTCTTGAGGATTGGGACACCAACCAAATATACATACAATCACTACTTGTTAGAAGGGTCCCTTAAAAATAATCTGATCACAAATTGTCCTCCTGACGGGATCCCCAGTGATCAGCTGTAATCTGTGTGGAAACCTGTCAGTAAGTGTTTCATTTCCCTGCAGCGCCACCATGGGAGAAATGAAGTATTACACAGTGTATATTCATATCAATGTGTTGTCTGAGTAATACAGGACAGGACCGGTCCTCCAGATGAAGAGACGATCTACATAACCGCTCTCCACCCAGGACAAGAGACGGGGATCCTGAACAGAGCGCCCCCTCTATTACCCATAACTCCCTAATAGGATATAAGGTAAATATAAAATGGGTTTTCAAAACCAAACAATCCATATCTCAGATTCGTGGACCGGTCTATGGTGGTCTTGGTAAGTGGACAGAAAAATTTGATGAAGTCACATCCAAATTTGTAGAGTTTCAGTGGAGTTCCCCTTTAAACGATGGAGATTATTAATTACTACACATGTAGACAAGGTGTTGTCAGGACTGAAGCCAATATTAACCCACGCAGGATAAATAGGCGCATAAATACCTATCGTGGTATTCGGAAACTAGAGCCGCGGTGAAGCCTTCTCCGTCCTGCTCCCTATAATTCTGTTCTAGCTTCTCCCGCAGGATCCTAATCTCCCGCTCGTACATATTCCGGATGGTAATGACTTCATTTTGGAAATGCTGGACTGAGGAATCGCCATCAGCCTGTGCACAGAGAAAAGCATCCGTTAATATCAGCGCCATTTACAGCCTCTCCAGGAGGAAGATTCCAAAATATAATAATAAAGCTTTATAGTCTATAAAGGAAAAGAATCCGCGAGACTGCGGCGACCATAACTTACCCAGAACAACTCACGTGGGATTTTGTTTCTATCTCTGGAACTCAATAATATCTCATCCCTTATTAGGGCAAGGCCCCACGTGGCGGAATTGCTCTTGAGTTCCGCTGCGGACACTCCGCAGCGTTAATCCGCAGCGGACCCGTTTCTCCATTGCCTTCCACTTCTTTTTAGTAGGGTTCGTTTAGACGATGCGGAAAATTCCGCTGCGGAGCATAGGCTGCGGTGCGGAACTTGGTGTCCGCAGCATACAATGGTTGTTGCGGACTGGTTGCGGACTCATTGCGGAAGTTCTCCATTGACTTCAATGGAGATTCTAAATTCCGCAGATGTCATGTACATGTTATGTGTGCTGCGGAGCGTATTGGTTTTACTAACATGACATTTCGTCATTCTGGCTGGACCTATGTATTTCTAGGTCTACAGCCAGACTGAGGAAGTCAATGGGGCTCCCGGAATTACGGGTGACTATGTGTGTGCACCCATAATTACGGGTGACTATGTGTGTGCACCCGTAATTACGGGAGCGTTGCTAGGAGACGTCAGTAAATAGTCACTGTCCAGGGTGCTGAAAGAGTTAAGCGATCGGCAGTAACTGTTTCAGCACCCTGGACAGTGACTACCAATCCCAATATACAGCAACCTGTAAAAAAAATAAACGTTCATACTTACCGAGAACTCCCTGCTTCTGTCTCCAGTCCAGCTTCCCAGGATGACGTTTCAGTCTAAGTGACGGCTGCAGCCAATCACAGGCCAATCACAGGCTGCAGCCAATCACAGGCCAATCACAGGCTGCAGCCAATCACAGGCCAATCCCAGGCTGCAGCCAATCACAGGCCAATCCCAGGCTGCAGCCAATCACAGGCCAATCACAGGCTGCAGCGGTCACATGGACTGCCGCGTCATCCAGGGAGGTCGGGCTGGATGCCGAAAGAGGGACGCGTCACCAAGACAACGGCCGGGTAAGTATGAATTTATTTTACTTTCACTAGGGAAAGTGCTGTCCCTTCTCTCTATCCTGCACTGATAGATAGAAGGGAAGTACTTTCACCTCAATACGCAAAGGCCAGTCCGCATCAATTTACTGCACATTTTGGGCAGAGCCGCAACAGAATCTGCAACGCAGATTCTGTGCGGCATTGATGCGGACAGTTGCGGAAGAAATACGCCACGTGCGGCCATGCCCTTAGAGTGCAGTTACTTTGCTCATATTCACCTTTCCTTTTGTATTGATGTTTGTGTTATAGGGGGCAGTATTATAGTAGTTATATTCTTGTATATAGGGGCAGTATTATGGTAGTTATATTCTTGTATATAGGGGGCAGTATTATAGTAGTTATATTCTTGTATATAGGGGACAGTATTATAGTAGTTATATTCTTGTATATAGGGGCAGTATTATAGTAGTTATATTCTTGTATATAGGAGCAGTATTATAGTAGTTATATTCTTGTATATAGGGGCGGTATTATAGTAGTTATATTCTTGTATATAGGAGCAGTATTATAGTAGTTATATTCTTGTATATAGGGGGCAGTATTATAGTAGTTATATTCTTGTATATAGGAGCAGTATTATAGTAGTTATATTCTTGTATATAGGAGGCATTATTATAGTAGTTATATTCTTGTATATAGGGGGCAGTATTATAGTAGTTATATACTTGTATATAGAGGGCAGTATTATAGTAGTTATATTATTGTATATAGGGGCAGTATTATAGTAGTTATATTCTTGTATATAGGAGGCAGTATTAGGCTGGGTTCACACGTGGCGGAATTTCACTTAAATTCCGCTGCGGACACTCCGCAGCGTTAATCCGCAGCGGAGCCGTTTCTCCATTGACTTACACTTTAATTTAGCAGTGTTCGTTTAGACGATGCGTAAAATTCCGCTGCGGAGCATAGGCTGCGGAGCGGAATTTGGTGTCCGCAGCATGCTCTGTCTGTTGCGGAGCAGTGGCGGACTGGTTGCGGACTCATGGCGGAATTTCTCCATTGACTTCAATGGAGATTCTAAGTTCCGCAATGAAGTCCGCAGCTGTCATGCACATGTTATGTGTGCTGCGGATGCGTTTTGCTTTTTTAACTTGACATTTCTTCATTCTGGCTGGACCTATGTATTTCTAGGTCTACAGCCAGACTGAGGAAGTCAATGGGGCTCCCGTAATGACGGGAGCGTTGCTAGGAGACGTCTGTAAATAGTCACTGTCCAGGGTGCTGAAAGAGTTAAGCGATCGGCAGTAACTGTTTCTGCAACCGGGACAGTGACTACCGATCCCAATATACAGCTACCTGTAAAAAAAACTTGAAGTTCATACTTACCGAGAACTCCCTGCTTCTGTCTCCAGTCCGGCCTCCCAGGATGACGTTTCAGTCTAAGTGACGGCTGCAGCCAATCACAGGCCAATAACAGGCTGCAGCGGTCACATGGACTGCCGCGTCATCCAGGGAGGTCGGGCTGGATGCCGAAGGAGGGACGCGTCACCAAGACAACGGCCGGTAAGTATGAATTTCTTTGACTTTCACAAGGGAAAGTGCTGTCCCTTCTCTCTATCCTGCACTGATAGAGAGAAGGGAAGCACTTTTACCGCAGTCCGCAGCAGCTAGTCCGCATCAATTTACTGCACATTTTGGGCAGATCCGCAGAAGAATCTGCAACGCAGATTCTGTGCGGCATTGATGCGGACAGTTGCGGAGGAAATCCGCCACGTGTGGCCATGCCCTTATAGTAGTTATATTCTTGTATATAGGGGGCAGTATTATAGTAGTTATATTCTTGTATATAGGGGCAGTATTATAGTAGTTATATTCTTGTATATAGGAGCAGTATTATAGTAGTTATATTCTTGTATATAGGGGCAGTATTATAGTAGTTATATTCTTGTATATAGGAGCAGTATTATAGTAGTTATATTCTTGTATATAGGAGCAGTATTATAGTAGTTATATTCTTGTATATAGGGGCAGTATTATAGTAGTTATATTCTTGTATATAGGGGCAGTATTATAGTAGTTATATTCTTGTATATAGGGGGCAGTATTATAGTAGTTATATTCTTGTATATAGGGGGCAGTATTATAGTAGTTATATTCTTGTATATAGGAGCAGTATTATAGTAGTTATATTCTTGTATATAGGGGCAGTATTATAGTAGTTATATTCTTGTATATAGGGGGCAGTATTATAGTAGTTATATTCTTGTATATAGGGGCAGTATTATAGTAGTTATATTCTTGTATCTAGGGGGAAGTATTATAGTAGTTATATTCTTGTATATAGCGGGCAGTATTATAGTAGTTATATTCTTGTATATAGGGGCAGTATTATAGTAGTTATATTCTTGTATATAGGAGCAGTATTATAGTAGTTATATTCTTGTATATAGGGGCAGTATTATAGTAGTTATATTCTTGTATATAGGAGCAGTATTATAGTAGTTATATTCTTGTATATAAGAGCAGTATTATAGTAGTTATATTCTTGTATATAGGGGCAGTATTATAGTAGTTATATTCTTGTGTATAGGGGCAGTATTATAGTAGTTATATTCTTGTATATAGGGGGCAGTATTATAGTATTATATTCTTGTATATAGGGGGCAGTATTATAGTGGTTATATTCTTGTATATAGGGCAGTAGTATAGTAGTTATATTCTTGTATATAGGGGGCAGTATTATAGTAGTTATATTCTTGTATATAGGAGCAGTATTATAGTAGTTATATTCTTGTATATAGGAGCAGTATTAAAGTAGTTATATTCTTGTATATAGGGAGCAGTATTATAGTAGTTATATTCTTGTATATAGGAGCAGTATTATAGTAGTTATATTCTTGTATATAGGGGCAGTATTATAGTAGTTATATTCTTGTGTATAGGGGCAGTATTATAGTAGTTATATTCTTGTATATAGGAGCAGTATTAAAGTAGTTATATTCTTGTATATAGGGAGCAGTATTAAAGTAGTTATATTCTTGTATATAGGGAGCAGTATTATAGTAGATATATTCTTGTATATAGGGGCAGTATTATAGTAGTTATATTCTTGTATATAGGAGCAGTATTATAGTAGTTATATTCTTGTATATAGGGGCAGTATTATAGTAGTTATATTCTTGTCTATAGGGGCAGTATTATAGTAGTTATATTCTTGTATATAGGGGCAGTATTATAGTAGTTATATTCTTGTATATAGGGGGCAGTATTATAGTAGTTATATTCTTGTATATAGGGGCAGTATTATAGTAGTTATATTCTTGTATCTAGGGGGAAGTATTATAGTAGTTATATTCTTGTATATAGCGGGCAGTATTATAGTAGTTATATTCTTGTATATAGGGGCAGTATTATAGTAGTTATATTCTTGTATATAGGAGCAGTATTATAGTAGTTATATTCTTGCATATAGGGGGCAGTATTATAGTAGTTATATTCTTGTATATAGGAGGCAGTATTATAGTAGTTATATTCTTGTATATAGGAGGCAGTATTATAGTAGTTATGTTCTTGTATATAGGGGGCAGTATTATAGTAGTTATATTCTTGTATATAGGGGCAGTATTATAGTAGTTATATTCTTGTATCTAGGGGGAAGTATTATAGTAGTTATATTCTTGTATATAGCGGGCAGTATTATAGTAGTTATATTCTTGTATATAGGGGCAGTATTATAGTAGTTATATACTTGTATATAGGGGGCAGTATTATAGTAGTTATATTCTTGTATATAGGGGGCAGTATTATAGTAGTTATATTCTTGTATACAGGGGGCAGTATTATAGTAGTTATATTCTTGTATATAGGGGCAGTATTATAGTAGATATATTCTTGTATATAGGGGGCAGTATTATATTAGTTATATTCTTGTATATAGGGGCAGTATTATAGTAGTTATATTCTTGTATATAGGAGCAGTATTATAGTAGTTATATTCTTCTATATAGGGGCAGTATTATAGTAGTTATATTCTTGTATATAGGAGCAGTATTATAGTAGTTATATTCTTGTATATAGGAGCAGTATTATAGTAGTCATATTCTTGTATATAGAGGCAGTATTATAGTAGTTATATTCTTGTATATAGGAGGCAGTATTATAGTAGTTATATTCTTGTATCTAGGGGGAAGTATTATAGTAGTTATATTCTTGTATATAGCGGGCAGTATTATAGTAGTTATATTCTTGTATATAGGAGCAGTATTATAGTAGTTATATTCTTGT
Source organism: Rhinoderma darwinii (assembly GCF_050947455.1). Classification (NCBI taxonomy): domain Eukaryota; kingdom Metazoa; phylum Chordata; class Amphibia; order Anura; family Rhinodermatidae; genus Rhinoderma; species Rhinoderma darwinii. The sequence continues at coordinate 7,228,595 of NC_134689.1, read as the reverse complement.
ATAAAGGGGCAGCATTATAGTAGTTATATTCTTGTACACGGGGGCAGTATTATAGTGTTATATTCTTGCATATAGGGGGCAGTATTATAGTAGTTATATTCTTGTATATAGGAGGCAGTATTATAGTAGTTATATTCTTGTATATAGGAGGCAGTATTATAGTAGTTATATTCTTGTATATAGGAGGCAGTATTATAGTAGTTATGTTCTTGTATATAGGGGGCAGTATTATAGTAGTTATATTCTTGTATATAGGGGCAGTATTATAGTAGTTATATTCTTGTATATAGGGGGCAGTTCTATAGTAGTTATATTCTTGTATATAGGGGGCAGTATTATAGTAGTTATATTCTTGTATATAGGGGCAGTATTATAGTAGTTATATTCTTGTATCTAGGGGGAAGTATTATAGTAGTTATATTCTTGTATATAGCGGGCAGTATTATAGTAGTTATATTCTTGTATATAGGGGCAGTATTATAGTAGTTATATTCTTGTATATAGGAGCAGTATTATAGTAGTTATATTCTTGCATATAGGGGGCAGTATTATAGTAGTTATATTCTTGTATATAGGAGGCAGTATTATAGTAGTTATATTCTTGTATATAGGAGGCAGTATTATAGTAGTTATATTCTTGTATATAGGAGGCAGTATTATAGTAGTTATGTTCTTGTATATAGGGGGCAGTATTATAGTAGTTATATTCTTGTATATAGGGGCAGTATTATAGTAGTTATATTCTTGTATATAGGGGGCAGTATTATAGTAGTTATATTCTTGTATATAGGGGGCAGTATTATAGTAGTTATATTCTTGTATATAGGGGCAGTATTATAGTAGTTATATTCTTGTATATAAGAGTAGTATTATAGTAGTTATATTCTTGTATATAGGGGCAGTATTATAGTAGTTATATTCTTTTGGACACAGCCAGGTCTTTGATGCTGGGAGAGCATGGTGTGTTGTTGTTTGGCCTAGCAAGCAGGGTAGCCCGCTCTATGAATTATCAAGGCGTCACAAATAGGCTTCTACCTGGCTAGTCACGTTGCGCCTCATGACTTACACACTATTCCTCCATGTTTCACACACTTGCATCCCATTATTCATTTATTTTTTAGGCACTTCACTCATTACTGCCCCCTATATTTCACTCACATTATTACACTTGCACATACACTATTCATTTATTATTTCTTACTACACATCCCATGCACCACATACCACTCCCCTCAAGACTAGTGGGAGTGGCTATTATTATTTAAAGCACCTGCTCACTCGCCTTCATCAGCGTTTCAGACCTGGCTGTGTCCATTTGTAAGTATGGCCTTTTTCGGTGTTTTTGAATAAATGTCCTTGTTTTTATCTGTTTTGTTAGTTATATTCTTGTATATAGGAGCAGTATTATAGTAGTTATATTCTTGCATATAGGGGGCAGTATTATAGTAGTTATATTCTTGTATATAGGATGCAGTATTATAGTAGTTATATTCTTGTATATAGGAGGCAGTATTATAGTAGTTATATTCTTGTATATAGGAGGCAGTATTATAGTAGTTATATTCTTGTATATAGGGGGCAGTATTATAGTTATATTCTTGTATATAGGGGCAGTATTATAGTAGTTATATTCTTGTATATAGGGGGCAGTATTATAGTAGTTATATTCTTGTATATAGGGGGCAGTATTATAGTAGTTATATTCTTGTATATAGGAGCAGTATTATAGTAGTTATATTCTTGTATATAGGGGCAGTATTATAGTAGTTATATTCTTGTATATAGGGGGCAGTATTATAGTAATTATATTCTTGTATATAGGGGCAGTATTATAGTAGTTATATTCTTGTATCTAGGGGGAAGTATTATAGTAGTTATATTCTTGTATATAGCGGGCAGTATTATAGTAGTTATATTCTTGTATATAGGGGCAGTATTATAGTAGTTATATTCTTGTATATAGGAGCAGTATTATAGTAGTTATATTCTTGTATATAGGGGCAGTATTATAGTAGTTATATTCTTGTATATAGGAGCAGTATTATAGTAGTTATATTCTTGTATATAAGAGCAGTATTATAGTAGTTATATTCTTGTATATAGGGGCAGTATTATAGTAGTTATATTCTTGTGTATAGGGGCAGTATTATAGTAGTTATATTCTTGTATATAGGGGGCAGTATTATAGTATTATATTCTTGTATATAGGGGGCAGTATTATAGTGGTTATATTCTTGTATATAGGGCAGTAGTATAGTAGTTATATTCTTGTATATAGGGGGCAGTATTATAGTAGTTATATTCTTGTATATAGGAGCAGTATTATAGTAGTTATATTCTTGTATATAGGAGCAGTATTATAGTAGTTATATTCTTGTATATAGGGGCAGTATTATAGTAGTTATATTCTTGTGTATAGGGGCAGTATTATAGTAGTTATATTCTTGTATATAGGAGCAGTATTATAGTAGTTATATTCTTGTATATAGGAGCAGTATTATAGTAGTTATATTCTTGTATATAGGGGCAGTATTATAGTAGTTATATTCTTGTGTATAGGAGCAGTATTATAGTAGTTATATTCTTGTATATAGGGGCAGTATTATAGTAGTTATATTCTTGTGTATAGGGGCAGTATTATAGTAGTTATATTCTTGTATATAGGAGCAGTATTAAAGTAGTTATATTCTTGTATATAGGGAGCAGTATTAAAGTAGTTATATTCTTGTATATAGGGGCAGTATTATAGTAGTTATATTCTTGTGTATAGGGGCAGTATTATAGTAGTTATATTCTTGTATATAGGAGCAGTATTAAAGTAGTTATATTCTTGTATATAGGGAGCAGTATTAAAGTAGTTATATTCTTGTATATAGGGAGCAGTATTATAGTAGATATATTCTTGTATATAGGGGCAGTATTATAGTAGTTATATTCTTGTATATAGGAGCAGTATTATAGTAGTTATATTCTTGTATATAGGGGCAGTATTATAGTAGTTATATTCTTGTCTATAGGGGCAGTATTATAGTAGTTATATTCTTGTATATAGGGGCAGTATTATAGTAGTTATATTCTTGTATATAGGGGGCAGTATTATAGTAGTTATATTCTTGTATATAGGGGCAGTATTATAGTAGTTATATTCTTGTATCTAGGGGGAAGTATTATAGTAGTTATATTCTTGTATATAGCGGGCAGTATTATAGTAGTTATATTCTTGTATATAGGGGCAGTATTATAGTAGTTATATTCTTGTATATAGGAGCAGTATTATAGTAGTTATATTCTTGCATATAGGGGGCAGTATTATAGTAGTTATATTCTTGTATATAGGAGGCAGTATTATAGTAGTTATATTCTTGTATATAGGAGGCAGTATTATAGTAGTTATGTTCTTGTATATAGGGGGCAGTATTATAGTAGTTATATTCTTGTATATAGGGGCAGTATTATAGTAGTTATATTCTTGTATATAGGGGGCAGTATTATAGTAGTTATATTCTTGTATATAGGGGGCAGTATTATAGTAGTTATATTCTTGTATATAGGAGCAGTATTATAGTAGTTATATTCTTGTATATAAGAGCAGTATTATAGTAGTTATATTCTTGTATATAGGGGCAGTATTATAGTAGTTATATTCTTGTGTATAGGGGCAGTATTATAGTAGTTATATTCTTGTATATAGGAGCAGTATTATAGTAGTTATATTCTTGTATATAAGAGTAGTATTATAGTAGTTATATTCTTGTATATAGGGGCAGTATTATAGTAGTTATATTCTTGTGTATAGGGGCAGTATTATAGTAGTTATATTCTTGTATATAGGGGCAGTATTATAGTAGTTATATTCTTGTATATAGGAGCAGTATTATAGTAGTTATATTCTTGTATATAGGGGGCAGTATTATAGTAGTTATATTCTTGTATATAGGGGGCAGTATTATAGTAGTTATATTCTTGTATATAGGAGGCAGTATTATAGTAGTTATATTCTTGTATATAGGAGGCAGTATTATAGTAGTTATATTCTTGTATATAGGAGGCAGTATTATAGTAGTTATGTTCTTGTATATAGGGGGCAGTATTATAGTAGTTATATTCTTGTATATAGGGGCAGTATTATAGTAGTTATATTCTTGTATATAGGGGGCAGTATTATAGTAGTTATATTCTTGTATATAGGGGGCAGTATTATAGTAGTTATATTCTTGTATATAGGAGCAGTATTATAGTAGTTATATTCTTGTATATAAGAGCAGTATTATAGTAGTTATATTCTTGTATATAGGGGCAGTATTATAGTAGTTATATTCTTGTGTATAGGGGCAGTATTATAGTAGTTATATTCTTGTATATAGGAGCAGTATTATAGTAGTTATATTCTTGTATATAGGAGCAGTATTATAGTAGTTATATTCTTGTATATAGGGGGCAGTATTATAGTAGTTATATTCTTGTATATAGGGGCAGTATTATAGTAGTTATATTCTTGTATATAGGGGGCAGTATTATAGTAGTTATATTCTTGTATATAGGGGCAGTATTATAGTAGTTATATTCTTGTATATAGGGGGCAGTATTATAGTAGTTATATTCTTGTATATAGGAGGCAGTATTATAGTAGATATATTCTGGTACATACGGAGCAGTATTGTAGTATTTACATTTGGTTTGAAGGAATCAGCAGATGGCGACACTGAGCACAGGAGAAAGTTCCTCCCAGAGTTGTGAGTTATGTGCTCTATTCTAGGACATGATGGGATGGACATACAGAATAATACAGCAGGTAATCAGCAGAATTTGGGTATTACTTGGGTTTACCATATAACTCAGAAATAATTACTGAATCACTTGTAATTGCTGTGTATGCCTGGTTTATACAGAATATGACTATGGGGTCACACAGCAGGGTTTCCTGGCAGACCCCCACCCAGCAACACACGCACTCAGTGATCTAAAACACGTGTTCAATGCAAAACACTAATCCTTCCCAAATCTTCCTTAATACCCTCAGCTAACAAAGAGCCACAATTACTTGTCATCTGGTGTGATGTCTCAATGACAACAGTGATAATTATAGACGGACTCTGTGTTGCTTTGCATATGATTAACAGCGGGGGGATAATAAGACCCTCTTCACCTCTGCATTGTAGAGTAATCCAATGTTACTAAAATCTAATTAAAGAGAAGGACACAGACATATTTATAATTTTACTGGAGGAGTAGGGGGTCAAATTAATTCTCCATCAGAAGAGGGTGAAATAATTGGAACACATTTAAAGGGGAAATGCACTATTTTATTTTTCTATTTTGTATGAAAAAAAATTGAATTGCCATCTGTGGCACCATCACTGTGTTGAAGATTTCCGGTGACAACCAGCGTCAAAGGGGTCCGGACACTCTCCAGGTTAACACGGCCAACGGTGCGGGTCCGATCTCACAGATTTATTTATTTAACAAAATGTGGGTGGAGTTCACCTCTAAGCTCCTCCCTTTTTTATATCTGTTGTGTTTTTTTTTAGCTATTACTTGTTTGTTTATTTCTACACTGTGTGCAGTTTATTTGGACTTTGTGTTACATTATTTTTTCTGCACTGAATGGCAGAATTATTTATGCACCATAATGTTTTTACTTAAAGGGGTTTTCCAATCTTGGACATTTCATTTATGGCATCCAAGGTATATGCCATTAATGTCCGATCTCCGACCTATAGGACCCGCATCTCTAAAACGAGGCTCCCTAAACCCCGTTTTACCGTGCCCGGTTCCCGCTGCTTCCCGGCCACTTCCTGCTCGGGAGTTACGGAAACAGCTGAACATGTTTCGCTATGTTGTTTATGGTACTCCCTTAGAAGTAAATGGGAGTTATGGAAACAGCGTAGCATGGCGAGCTTCGGAAACAGAGTAATTAGTCATGCTACGCTGTTTCCATAACTTCCGTTCACTTCTATGGGAGTTGCGGAAACAGTGTAGCACAGCGAGCTCAGCTGTTTTTCTGTAACTCGACCACCTCATCAAGAATTGGCCAGGAAGCAGCAGGAGCCGAGCAAGGTAGAACGGGTTCCAAGGGGCCTCGTTCTCTCTTGCTCACATAGTATTATTTATGTACCGTATGGCAGCATTATTTATGTTCTTTATAGTGGTTGTAATGTCAGTAAGGAGGTGAAGGGAACAAGTGAGCCCTAATCTACCCACCGCCCTGTCCCTGCCTACTTGCAACGACCCGCCCTAGGCGACGGGGTACAACTTGGCGGCGGTCCCTACGCTGTCTAAGTGCAAGGGAGTACAAACAGGGAACACGCAAGGGAAGGGGCAGTAGCCCACGGAACGCCGCGAGGAAACGGAGCGGTGAATGAGTCAGTCAGGATCAGGATGTAGTGGAGTATACCAACGAGAGCACGGAGCAGGAAGCAAGCCAGGGGCAAAGCGAAGCAGGATAAGCGGAACTGAAGCAAGGCAGAAGCACGGCAGAAGCAGGCTGGAGCAAGGCAGCAGTGGGGCCAGGAATCCAAGAAGAATAACAAGCACTGAGGAAGAGAACACGGCAGGTATAAATGGACAGGGGGCGGAGCTAACTCCGACTGACCAGGCCGCGATAGGCTCTCCCACTCTTGAGCCTGCCACCCTGGTTGGTGGGAGCCGGTGTCAGTCTAAGAGTTCTGGCCTCAGGTGTCGACTGATTAATCCCGGGAGTATACACAGACGTAGTACCTGGCAGATCCTTTACAGTACTCCCCCTTTTATGAGGGGCCACCGGACCCTTACTAAGAGGACCCGGTTTAGTGGGGAAGAGAAGGTGGAACCTCCTGATCAATACCCCAGCGTGAACATCACGAGCAGGTACCCAAGTCCTCTCCTCCGGCCCGTATCCTCTCCAATGGACCAGGTACTGGAGGGAGCCCTGGATCATCCTACTGTCCATAATCTTGGCCACCTCGAATTCCACCCCCTCAAAGGTGAGAACGGGAACAGGAGGTTTCCTCGAGGGGGACCAGGACGGGGAGCAGCGTTTAAGGAGGGAGGCATGGAAAACGTCATGTATGCGAAAGGATGGGGGCAGCTCCAGACGGAAGGATACAGGGTTGAGGACTTCAATGATCTTATAAGGTCCAATAAATCGGGGAGCAAACTTCCTGGACGGGACCTTAAGGCGCAAGTTCCTGGACGACAACCAGACCAGATCCCCGATGACAAACCGGGGGTTAGCAGAACGACTACTATCAGCCTGAATCTTTTGTACGCTCTGGGACGCCTCTAGGTTCTTCTGAATCTGGGCCCAGACTGTGCACAGTTCCCGATGAACGTCCTCTACCTCGGGATTATTGGAACAACCAGGAGAAACGGAGGAGAACCTTGGGTTAAACCCGAAATTACAGAAAAACGGGGAGACCCCTGACGAGTTACTGACCCGGTTATTCAGGGAAAATTTGGCAAGGGGAAGGAATGAGACCCAATCAAATTGACAGTCAGAGATGAAACACCTTAAATATTGTTCCAGGGATTGGTTAGTCCTTTCCGTTTGCCCATTAGTTTCGGGATGGAAGGCAGAGGAGAAGGACAGATCAATCTCCAACTTTTTACAAAAAGCTCTCCAAAATAAGGAAACAAATTGTACCCCTCTGTCAGAAACAATATTGACTTGGGCCCCATGGAGACGCAGGATGTGTTTAACAAACAAAGAAGCTAACGTCTTGGCGTTAGGTAGTTTCTTAAGGGGCACAAAGTGGCACATCTTGCTGAAGCGGTCTACTACCACCCACACCACCGACTTGCCCTGAGATGGAGGCAAATCGGTGATAAAATCCATGGAGATATGGGTCCAAGGTTTCTGGGGAATGGGCAAGGAACGTAGTAAGCCCGCAGGTCGGGACCTAGGGGTCTTGGACCTAGCACAAACCTCACAAGCGGCGACGTAAGCCCTAACGTCTTTAGGCAACCCAGGCCACCAATAGTTTCTGGTAATGAGGTGTTTGGTACCCAAGATGCCAGGATGACCAGATAGTGCGGAGTCATGGTTTTCCCTGAGTACCCTTAGCCGGTATTGCAGGGGGACAAACAGTTTGTCCCCAGGGAGGTTCCCGGGAGCTGAACCTTGATCAGCCGCGATGTCAGAAGCTAAATCAGAATCAGTGGCAGAAACGATTATACCAGGGGGTAAAATACAAGCAGGATCCTTCTCGGAAGGAGGATTGGCCATGAAACTACGTGACAGTGCATCAGCCTTAATATTTTTGGACCCAGCCCTATAGGTAACCAAGAAATTAAATCTGGTAAAGAATAGTGCCCAACGAGCTTGTCTAGGATTAAGCCTCCGGGCAGATTCTAGGAAAACCAGATTCTTGTGGTCAGTAAGGACCGTTACCTGGTGTCTGGCCCCCTCCAGGAAGTGACGCCACTCTTCAAAAGCCCATTTAATGGCTAAAAGTTCGCGGTTGCCAATATCATAGTTACTCTCCGTGGGCGAAAACTTCCTAGAGAAGTAAGCACAGGGGCGGAGATGGGTGAGGGAGCTGGTACCCTGGGACAAGACGGCCCCCACTCCCACCTTGGATGCGTCAACCTCCACAATAAATGGCTCCCTTTGGTTGGGCTGAACCAGCACGGGGGCCGAGATAAAGCACTTCTTGAGGGTCTCAAAAGCCTGGACGGCCTCAGGGGGCCAATGGAGGACATCAGCACCCTTGCGAGTAAGGTCTGTAAGAGGCTTAGCGACGACCGAGAAGTTGGCAATAAATCTCCTGTAATAGTTAGCGAACCCCAAAAAACACTGTAGCGCCTTCAGGGAGGCAGGTTGGACCCATTCCGCCACAGCCTGAACCTTGGCAGGGTCCATGCGGAATTCATGAGGAGTGAGGATTTGACCTAAAAATGGTATCTCCTGTACCCCAAACACACATTTTTCGGTCTTCGCAAACAGATTATTTTCCCGAAGGACCTGGAGGACCTTCCTGACATGCTCCACGTGGGAGGACCAGTCCTTGGAAAACACCAGTATGTCATCAAGGTACACTACAAGAAAATTACCCAGGTAATCTCTCAGGATTTCATTAATAAAATTCTGTAAAACGGCAGGGGCATTACACAACCCAAAGGGCATGACCAGGTATTCGAAATGACCTTCGGGTGTGTTGAACGCAGTTTTCCACTCATCCCCCTCTTTGATGCGGATAAGGTTATATGCCCCCCGTAGATCGAACTTAGAAAACCATTGGGCCCCCTGAACCTGATTAAAAAGATCCGGAATCAAAGGAAGGGGATACTGGTTCCTTACGGTGACCTTATTCAGGTTCCGATAATCAATGCACGGCCTAAGACCACCATCCTTCTTCCCCACGAAGAAGAAGCCAGCACCTACAGGAGAAGTCGAGGGGCGAATGAAACCCTTGGCCAGGCATTCTTGGATATACACCATCATAGCTTCACGTTCAGGACATGAAAGATTAAATATCCTACCCTTAGGAAGCTTGGCACCAGGCACCAAATCGATGGCGCAATCGTAATCTCTATGAGGGGGCAACACCTCGGAGGCCTCCTTAGAAAACACATCAGCGAAGTCCTGAACAAACTCAGGAAGCATGTTTACCTCCTCCCGGGGAGAAATAGAGTTAACCGAAAGACATGACATCAGGCATTCACTACCCCATTTGGTGAGATCCCCAGTATTCCAATCAAACGTGGGATTATGCAGCTGCAACCAGGGAAGACCTAATACCAGATCGGACGATAATCCCTGCATCACCAGTACAGAGCACTGCTCCAAATGCATGGAGCCAACAAGGAGTTCAAAAACAGGAGTATGCTGAGTAAAATAACCATTAGCAAGAGGAGTGGAGTCGATACCCACTACCGGGATAGGATAAGGCAAATCAATAAAAGGCATTTTTAGAGACATAGCAAATTCCACAGACATGATATTAGCAGATGAGCCAGAATCCACGAAGGCACTGCCCTTGGCAGACCGGCCAGCAAACGAGACCTGAAAGGGAAGCAAAATTTTATTGCGTTTCATATTAACGGGAAATACCTGTGCGCCCAAGTGACCTCCCCGATGATCACTTAGGCGCGGAAGTTTTCCGGCTGTTTATTCTTGCGCCTGGGACAGGTGTTCAGTAGATGCTTGTCGTCCCCACAATAGAAGCAGAGACCATTCTTCCTGCGAAACTCTCTACGTTGTCGAGGGGACATGGAGGCCCCGAGTTGCATAGGTACCTCCGAGTCCTCCGTGGAAGAGCGAGGAGACGGGACCTCGGGGGGAATCGCAGGGAAGTCAGAGGGGAAAACATTGAAACGTTCAAGCTGACGTTCCCTGAGACGTCGGTCAAGTCGTACTGCTAGGGCCATAACCTGGTCTAGGGAGTCAGAAGAGGGGTAGCTAACCAGCAGATCCTTCAGGGCGTCAGATAATCCTAACCTAAACTGGCACCTTAGGGCCGGGTCGTTCCACCGAGAAGCTACGCACCACTTTCTAAAATCAGAACAGTATTCCTCAACAGGTCTCCTACCCCGACGTAAGGTCACCAGCTGACTCTCGGCTAAGGCAGTCCTGTCAGTCTCGTTGTAAATGAGTCCGAGGGCAGAGAAAAAACGATCAACGGAGGAAAGTTCAGGGGCGTCAGGAGCCAAGGAGAAGGCCCACTCTTGGGGCCCTTCCTGGAGTCGGGATATACTGATACCCACCCGCTGGTTCTCGGAACCTAAGGAGTGAGGTTTTAGGCGGAAATAAAGTCTGCAACTCTCCCGGAAGGAGAGAAAAGTCTTACGGTCCACTGAGAACCGGTCAGGTAACTTGAGGTCGGGTTCTAGAGGTGAGGTGAGGGGTACTACTAAGGCAGCGTCACCCTGGTTGACCCTCTGGGCCAGGGCCTGGACCTGTAGGGAGAGGCCCTGCATCTGCTGGGTCAGGGTCTCAAGGGGGTCCATGATAGCGTCAGCGTAGGAGAAATGGTAGACTAGGTATGGGCTTGTTATTATGTAATGGCAGGAAGGAGGTGAAGGGAACAAGTGAGTCCTAATCTACCCACCGCCCTGTCCCTGCCTACTTGCAACGACCCGCCCTAGGCGACAGGGTACAACTTGGCGGCGGTCCCTACGCTGTCTAAGTGCAAGGGAGTACAAACAGGGAACACGCAAGGGAAGGGGCAGTAGCCCACGGAACGCCGCGAGGAAACGGAGCGGTGAATGAGTCAGTCAGGATCAGGATGTAGTGGAGTATACCAACGAGAGCACGGAGCAGGAAGCAAGCCAGGGGCAAAACGAAGCAGGATAAGCGGAACTGAAGCAAGGCAGAAGCACGGCAGAAGCAGGCTGGAGCAAGGCAGCAGTGGGGCCAGGAATCCAAGAAGAATAACAAGCACTGAGGAAGAGAACACGGCAGGTATAAATGGACAGGGGGCGGAGCTAACTCCGACTGACCAGGCCGCGATAGGCTCTCCCACTCCTGAGCCTGCCACCCTGGTTGGTGGGAGCCGGTGTCAGTCTAAGAGGTCTGGCCTCAGGTGTCGACTGATTAATCCCGGGAGTATACACAGACGTAGTACCTGGCAGATCCTTTACAGTGGTATTATTTATGTACCGTATGGCAGTATTATTTATGTTCTTTATAGTGTTATTATTTATGTACTGTATGGCGGTATTTATGTCCTGTATAGTGGTATTATTTATGTACTCTATAGTGGTATTATTTATGTACTGTAAAGTGCTATTATTTATGTACTGTATAGTGGTATTATTTATGTACTGTATAGTGGTATTATTTATGTACTGTATAGTGGTATTATTTATGTCCTGTATAGTGGTATTATTTATGTACTCTATAGTGGTATTATTTATGTCCTGTATAGTGGTATTATTTATGTACTGTATAGTGGTATTATTTATGTACTGTATAGTGGTATTATTTATGTCCTGTATAGTGGTATTATTTATGTACTCTATAGTGGTATTATTTATGTCCTGTATAGTGGTATTATTTATGCACTATATGGCGGTATTATTTATGTTCTTTATAGTGGTATTTTTTATGTACTCTATAGTGGTATTATTTATGTCCTCTATAGTGGTATTATTTATGTATTGAATGGCAGTATTATTTATGTTCTTTATAGTGGTATTATTTATGTACTGTATGGCAGCTTTATGTCCTGTATAGTGGTATTATTTATGTCCTGTATAGTGGTATTATTTATGTACTGTATAGTGGTATTATTTATGTCCTGTATAGTGGTATTATTTATGTCCTGTATAGTGGTATTATTTATGTCCTGTATAGTGGTATTATTTATGTTCTCTATAGTGGTATTATTTATGTCCTGTATAGTGGTATTATTTATGTACTGTATGGCAGTATTAATTATGTCCTGTATAGTGGTATTATTTATGTCCTGTATAGTGGTATTATTTATGTTCTCTATAGTGGTATTATTTACGTCCTCTATAGTGGTATTATTTATGTCCTGTATAGTGGTATTATTTATGTTCTCTATAGTGGTATTATTTATGTCCTGTATAGTGGTATTATTTATGTACTGTATGGCAGTATTATTTATGTCCTGTATAGTGGTATTATTTATGTCCTGTATAGTGGTATTATTTATGTACTTTATGGCAGTATTATTTATATCCTGTATAGTGGTATTATTTCTGCACGGTGTGGCACTATTACTTTTAAGGAGAAAAAGCACTATGCACACCAAAGTGGAAATTCTTTTGTAGATAAATAATTTATTATATTTATAGCCAATGACAGTGCAGTGCAACGTTTCGGTCAATACCATGACCTTCTTCAGGCACTTAGTCAATGTATGATCCTGTATGGATGGCGCATTCGTATGGCGGCTGACCGCTGTTGTTCGGTGCTCTACACTATTACTTTTATGTTTCATTATTTTTTTGTACTGGGTAGCAGCATTATTTCTGCCCTGGGCATTGCACTAGATGACAATACTATTTACGCACTGTTTGGCGGTTTTCTTTTGCCACTGCAAAGCCAAAGTATCTGCAATATTTAATACGTATGCACCAGCAGAGCCACTGAAGTGAAATTCACCGCAGCCTGTAGAAAAACCAAAGCCGTTTACAGTTTGTCTGCAGTTTTGTATAACCCATTGATGGGTGAATTTGGCCTTTTTGGATACAAAATTGAGGTCCAGAAATTTGTCATGGCAGCAATTTGCACCATTTTGCTGGCCTATAAATTAATTCATGACACTATTGGTAAATTTCCTCCAATGTGTATCAACCCTGCATTCATAACATTGTATGAACGTCTCGGGAAAACGCAATTTCTATTATAAAAAAATATTTATGTGAATGTGGGATATGAATGACATTATAATATATGACTAACGAACCACAGGGAGAAACAACCCCCTCGCCAGTACAAGACGGTATAATGCAGCTTTTCCGAGCGGCGGGATCTGCGGATTGTCTTCCACCTCCAGGGAATGTATTATGATTAAGAAGGATAAATGAATGTGATAATGTTGTCCCGGTGAACACGCCGGATATAATGGGGCTGTTACTTGCCAATAGCTCTTCTTAATAATGATAGAGACGGGAGTCTGTCAGAGCCCGGGAGACGTGCGCCAGGGAAAGCGAAAAGCTATCGTCTTACAGACGTTCACCGAGAATCATTATTTCCCACTAAATGGCCCTTTGGGGTCTCCAATACGTGCAAAGAAAAAGTGTTCCTCCCGGTGCGAGAACCACCAACCGCAACCCTTATAATGACTATATAACAAACCTCATATAAGAGAGCAACTCTGTCAAGTTATCGATAAATTGGATTCAACCCTTTCTTAGTAGTATCTGTTTCTGGGAAAGCTGGGTGACAGACGCCATACAGCTCCCACGGGGGTTGCCAATCTGCTTTCCGAGATAGCTGAATGTTAAATTTGACTAGTCATACATTGAAGCTTTTTCATTCAGGAGTCTGGGAAAGCTGGGTGACAAAAAATAGCCCATATCAAAGCTCCTACATTTGTTATCTCAAAGTTCCTGAATGGTGCTTCTGCCTTGTTATACATTGATAGACATTCTGTTCTCATATTGTGGAATAATGAGGCAGATTTGTTAATCAGGAGCCTGGGAAAGATGGGTTACAAAAATAGCCACTATTTCAGGTTCCATCTGGGTTGTCATACAGCTTTCTGGGGCTGATTTTAGAAAAAATGGGGTCCTGGGTAAACAAGCAGAATAAGACCCCCAGTGCTCACCACTGTTAGACAGTTCTCGTAATTAAAAAAAAAGTATATATATATATTATGCACTTTTAACCTGAATACTGCCGTGAATAATATTTTCCCACAATGACTACACAATAATACCCCCATACAGTGCCTAAATAATTATACAGCTATACAGCATCCAAATAATACTACCATATAGTGCCTAAATAATAACACTGTCATACACTGCCTAAATAATAATACTGCCATACAGTGCCTAAATAATAATACTGCCATATAGTGCCTAAATAATAATACTGCCATACAGTGCCTAAATAATAATACTGCCATACAGTGCCTAAATAATAATACCACCATATAGTGCCTAAATAATAATACTGCCATAAAGTGCCTAAATAATAATACTGCCATAAAGTGCCTAAATAATAATACTGCCATACAGTGCCTAAATAATAATACTGCCATACAGTGCCTAAATAATTATACAGCTATACAGCATCCAAATAATACTACCATATAGTGCCTAAATAATAACACTGTCATACACTGCCTAAATAATAATACTGCCATACAGTGCCTAAATAATAATACTGCCATATAGTGCCTAAATAATAATACTGCCATACAGTGCCTAAATAATAATACTGCCATACAGTGCCTAAATAATAATACCACCATATAGTGCCTAAATAATAATACTGCCATAAAGTGCCTAAATAATAATACTGCCATACACTGCCTAAATAATAATACTGCCATACAGTGCCTAAATAATAATACTGCCATACACTGCCTAAATAATAATACTGCCATACAGTGCCTAAATAATAACACTGTCATACACTGCCTAAATAATAATACTGCCATACAGTGCCTAAATAATAATACTGCCATACAGTGCCTAAATAATAATACTGTCATACACTGCCTAAATAATAATACTGCCATACAGTGCCTAAATAATAATACTGTCATACACTGCCTAAATAATAATACTGCCATACACTGCCTAAATAATAATACTGCCATACAGTGCCTAAATAATAATACTGTCATACACTGCCTAAATAATAATACTGTCATACACTGCCTAAATAATAATACTGCCATACAGTGCCTAAATAATAATACTGCCATACAGTGCCTAAATAATAATACTGCCATACAGTGCCTAAATAATAATACTGCCATACAGTGCCTAAATAATAATACTGCCATACAGTGCCTAAATAATAATACTGCCATACAGTGCCTAAATAATAATACCACCATATAGTGCCTAAATAATAATACCGCCATAAAGTGCCTAAATAATAATACTGCCATACAGTGCCTAAATAATAATACTGCCATACAGTGCCTAAATAATAATACTGCCATACAGTGCCTAAATAATAATACCACCATATAGTGCCTAAATAATAATACTGCCATAAAGTGCCTAAATAATAATACTGCCATACAGTGCCTAAATAATAATACTGCCATACAGTGCCTAAATAATAATACTGCCATACAGTGCCTAAATAATAATACTGCCATACAGTGCCTAAATAATAATACTGCCATACACTGCCTAAATAATAATACTGCCATACACTGCCTAAATAATTATACAGCTATACAGCATCCAAATAATACTACCATATAGTGCCTAAATAATTATACAGCTATACAGCATCCAAATAATACTACCATATAGTGCCTAAATAATAACACTGTCATACACTGCCTAAATAATAATACCACCATATAGTGCCTAAATAATAATACTGCCATACACTGCCTAAATAATAATACCACCATACAGTGCCTAAATAATAATACCGCCATACAGTGCCTAAATAATAATACTGCCATACACTGCCTAAATAATAATACTGCCATACACTGCCTAAATAATAATACTGCCATACAGTGCCTAAATAATAATACTGCCATACACTGCCTAAATAATTATACAGCTATACAGCATCCAAATAATAATACTGCCATAAAGTGCCTAAATAATAATACTGCCATACAGTGCCTAAATAATAATACCGCCATATAGTGCCTAAATAATAATACTGCCATACAGTGCCTAAATAATAATACTGCCATACAGTGCCTAAATAATAATACCGCCATATAGTGCCTAAATAATAATACTGCCATAAAGTGCCTAAATAATAATACCGCCATACAGTGCCTAAATAATAATACTGCCATACAGTGACTAAATAATTATACAGCTATACAGCATCCAAATAATAATACTGCCATAAAGTGCCTAAATAATAATACTGTCATACAGTGCCTAAATAATAATACCGCCATATAGTGCCTAAATAATAATACTGCCATACAGTGCCTAAATAATAATACTGCCATACAGTGCCTAAATAATAATACCGCCATATAGTGCCTAAATAATAATACTGCCATAAAGTGCCTAAATAATAATACCGCCATACAGTGCCTAAATAATAATACTGCCATACAGTGACTAAATAATAATACTGCCATACACTGCCTAAATAATAATACTGCCATACAGTGCCTAAATAATAATACTGCCATACAGTGCCTAAATAATAATACTGCCATACACTGCCTAAATAATGACACTATCACACAGTGCCTAAATAATAATACTACCGCTCTACAGTACCGAAATAATAATACTGCCATACAGTGCCTAAATAATTATACAGCTATACAGCATCCAAATAATACTACCGCTCTACAGTACCGAAATAATAATACTGCCATAAAGTGCCTAAATAATAATACTGCCATACAGTGCCTAAATAATAATACTGCCATACAGTGCCTAAATAATTATACAGCTATACAGCATCCAAATAATACTACCGCTCTACAGTACCGAAATAATAATACTGCCATAAAGTGCCTAAATAATAATACTGCCATACAGTGCCTAAATAATAATACTGCCATACAGTGCCTAAATAATAATACCGCCATATAGTGCCTAAATAATAATACTGCCATACAGTGCCTAAATAATAATACTGCCATACAGTGCCTAAATAATAATACCGCCATATAGTGCCTAAATAATAATACTGCCATAAAGTGCCTAAATAATAATACCGCCATACAGTGCCTAAATAATAATACTGCCATACAGTGCCTAAATAATAATACTGCCATACACTGCCTAAATAATAATACTGCCATACAGTGCCTAAATAATAATACTGCCATACAGTGCCTAAATAATAATACCGCCATACAGTGCCTAAATAATAATACTGCCATACACTGCCTAAATAATAATACTGCCATACAGTGCCTAAATAATAATACTGCCATACAGTGCCTAAATAATAATAATAATGCCATACAGTGCCTAAATAATAATACTGCCATACAGTGCCTAAATAATAATAATACTGCCATACACTGCCTAAATAATAATACTGCCATACAGTGCCTAAATAATAATACTGCCATACACTGCCTAAATAATAATACTGCCATACAGTGCCTAAATAATAATACTGCCATACACTGCCTAAATAATAATACTGCCATACAGTGCCTAAATAATAATACTGCCATACACTGCCTAAATAATAATACTGCCATACACTGCCTAAATAATAATACTGCCATACAGTGCCTAAATAATAATAATACTGCCACACAGTGCCTAAATAATAATACTGCCATACAGTGCCTAAATAATAATACTGCCATACACTGCCTAAATAATAATAATACTGCCACACAGTGCCTAAATAATAATAATGCCATACAGTGCCTAAATAATTATACAGCTATACAGCATCCAAATAATACTACCATATAGTGCCTATATAATAACACTGTCATACACTGCCTAAATAATAATACTGCCATACAGTGCCTAAATAATAATACTGCCATACACTGCCTAAATAATAATACTGCCATACAGTGCCTAAATAATAATACCGCCATATAGTGCCTAAATAATAATACTGCCATACACTGCCTAAATAATAATACTGCCATACAGTGCCTAAATAATAATACTGCCATACACTGCCTAAATAATAATACTGCCATACAGTGCCTAAATAATAATACCGCCATATAGTGCCTAAATAATAATACTGCCATACACTGCCTAAATAATAATACTGCCATACAGTGCCTAAATAATAATACTGCCATACACTGCCTAAATAATAATACTGCCATACAGTGCCTAAATAATAATACTGCCATACAGTGCCTAAATAATAATACTGCCATACAGTGCCTAAATAATAATACTGCCATACAGTGCCTAAATAATAATACTGCCATACAGTGCCTAAATAATAATAATACTGCCACACAGTGCCTAAATAATAATAATACTGCCACACAGTGCCTAAATAATAATAATACTGCCACACAGTGCCTAAATAATAATAATACTGCCACACAGTGCCTAAATAATAATAATACTGCCACACAGTGCCTAAATAATAATAATGCCATACAGTGCCTAAATAATTATACAGCTATACAGCATCCAAATAATACTACCATATAGTGCCTAAATAATAACACTGTCATACACTGCCTAAATAATAATACTACCATACAGTGCCTAAATAATAATAATGCCATACAGTGCCTAAATAATAATACTGCCATACAGTGCCTAAATAATAATACTGCCATACAGTGCCTAAATAATAATACTGCCATACAGTGCCTAAATAATAATACTGCCATACACTGCCTAAATAATAATACTGCCATACAGTGCCTAAATAATAATACTGCCATACAGTGCCTAAATAATAACACTGCCATACAGTGCCTAAATAATAATACTGCCATACACTGCCTAAATAATAATACTGCCATACAGTGCCTAAATAATAATACTGCCATACACTGCCTAAATAATAATACTGCCATACACTGCCTAAATAATAATACTGCCATATAGTGCCTAAATAATAATACTGCCATACACTGCCTAAATAATAATACTGCCATACACTGCCTAAATAATAATAC
Organism: Rhinoderma darwinii; assembly: GCF_050947455.1. Lineage (NCBI taxonomy): Eukaryota > Metazoa > Chordata > Amphibia > Anura > Rhinodermatidae > Rhinoderma > Rhinoderma darwinii. The sequence continues at coordinate 7,209,393 of NC_134689.1, read as the reverse complement.
TGCCATACACTGCCTAAATAATAATACCGCCATACAGTGCCTAAATAATAATACTACCGCTCTACAGTACCGAAATAATAATAATGCCATACAGTGCCTAAATAATAATGCCGTAGAGTGTCTAAATAATAATAATGCCGTACAGTATCCAAATCATACCACCATATAGCACACATATCACACTGCCATATAGTTCCCATACAATACTGCCATTCACTGCCCAAATAACACCACTAAAGTGTGCCCAGAAATCTTGCCATATATTTCCTATACAAAGCGGCCATTTTAAATAATAAACTAAACGTGCGGCTTTTTTAAAAAACAATGGACGTCTATTGACTTGACAGAATCTTTTATAGGGTAAAAACATCTAACTTGCGTTTCCTCCAGCCAATCGTGATGGGTCCAAGCAACAGAAACACGTTACATTGTAGTATCAAGAGAGGTGAAAACGATTGGTCAAAGTGATAAAGAATATCGGATCGTTACCCTGAAATAATTATAAATCTCATGGTCTATGGTCACCTGCGATGTCAGTGCACGAGACTCTGCGCACCCTATAGATTACACTCTTGACCGAGACTCTGTAAATAAGTGCCCATTGTCACGGCGTCCTGTAAACAGACTGTGATTGTGTCCGAAACAAGACGCTGTTTACTTGGGATGATGACAGGAAGCAAAGTTTTAGTCTGAGAGGAAATAGATCCCTTACTGGGTAGATTTTAGTTGCCCCGTGGCATTACATTGGGGTAATAGGGCGACCCGAAACACGTGATCAACTTTACACAATTTCAATTGCGGAACTGTTTCCCATTTAGGAGTTAATGGCAAATGCCGTGAAAAGTTCTGCAACTTTATAATATACTTTCAATTCCTCACCCTTTTCAAGATCTCTGCTTTCTGTCTGTGAATGGGGACTTTCTTGTTTACTTCCAGAAGCTGTAAACCTGTCCTGATCATATTTAACTAAAAAAGATACAGGACTCATTAGTAGAGAGAGTTCTGGCTGATACACTGTAACAAGCTCTGCAGTGAATGACGTATATAGAAAAGGAAGGGCCCCATAGCAAAGATCAAAATGGGCCCCCATTATGGTGCTGGGTTTTCCTCTCCACCCTCTTCCATGATCATTGGGCTAACAATGTAGTTCCTCTAGAGGGAGAAGTCCTTCACAGGTTCTCATCACCCAGTAACAAAGTGATGGGACTAACCAGGACTGGGCCCCCTCTCTCCAGGGACCCTATAGCGGCCGCATGGCCTGTATCTAAAGTATGCACACCTTTGCCTACAGATGTGTCAGTTGAAGATGATCAGGGCGGATTCCCAGCTTCTGAATCTAAATAAGAATGTTTCTATTCACTGACAGCAAACAGAGATCTTGGAAAAATATTTTCTCGGTTTTTACCAATATAAACAGGCCTCATTCTCTCCACTATTAATTTCATAATAGGTAGAACCTCCTCATAGCGCTCTATACATTTCCTCACTGGTCAATCCACCGATACCTCGGAGACATGGGAGCCATTAGTGTAGTCCTATGCATGAAGTCTATTAGGCCGCAGGAAGCATCGTAGAGTATAGTAAGCCACATGACCTACTGGGCCCCCGGGACCACATCTCTGATGAAATGGCTGGTAACAGGGAACAATAGATGCAGGTGTACTGTCCCTTTAAAATGTACACCAGGTATTACTACAGGTGACTGTTCAGACCCGGAGGTTTCCATCTCACCTGCTTCACTTGACTTCTCAACGCTTTCACGTCCTGTATATAGTTCCTGAATCTGTCTGTGATGTCTCGAATTTGAGCTTTTTCTGAATTTCGGCGTGCTACTTCAGCGGCTGGTGACGGCGCTCCGCTGGCTGGAATCATGCTTACTTCTAGAGGGAAATATGTTACAATTATCTGCACATCAACATCCAGAGCTGTATTCAGAATTCTGCTAAGAGCAGTGCATTGTGGGAACTTAGATGACAGTTACACAGCCGTTTCTCACGGATCCGTGTTTTGGTATCCGTGTGGTTTCCGTGTGTACTCTGTGTCCGTTCCGTGCTTCCGTTTCAAACGGACATTGTGCTTCCGTTTGGCTTCCGTGTTTCCGTTAAAAAAACGGAAGGTATTGAACTTTATTTGAACTTGTCACATGTCCCAGTGAACTTTGGCATGCCCTGCTGTTGCTAGGGCAACGGATCCGTCAAAAACGGACGGCACACGGAAGCCTTCCGTGTGCCGTCCGTTTTTTTGACGGACCCATTGACTTCTATGGGCCCCACGGTCGCGGAATCACTGATCAAAGTAGGACATGCTCTACTTTTGACGGAACGGAACAACGGATCCGTCCAAATAACAGAAGTGTAAATGGGCCCATTGAAATGAATGGTTCAGGGTGCGATCTGTGACAAAAACGGATCTCACCCTAAAGGAAAAGACTGAAGTGGACATAAGGCCTTAGAGCTAAGATTTGGTCACATGTCTGACAGTGGGTGGAGCTAAACTGCTGTCAGTTTCCAAGGGCAACAGGTAGAATTTTAAAAAGTAGAGAAGTATAGGAATAGAAAGAACTAAATTAACCCTTTAAAGACACAAATGCACAGACTCAACAGGGAATGTGTCAGGACAGCCCTGGGGGCCTTTGTGAGGCTCGGGGCTGTCCCTTAAAACTGCCTGTCAATCGCTATCACCAGGGCTTCTGAGTGGGGTACAATGGGCCCACCTCCCTTTGCTGATGGCGTGATTGGGACTAAACGCAGCATTAGAAGGGTTAGGTGTCCGGGATCACAGCCAATCATAGACATCCCTCCGAACTTTATCTCGTACCCACAGGAGATCCCGCGCCATACATTTACTGAACAGTGCGGGAAGGGGTACAACAACTCAAACATGGCATAAAAGTAGAAAAGCAAAGTATGCCGCCGACAAATAGAAGAGGCAACATTTATAAATGACCCCAAAAACGTGGTCAACCGTAGAAAACGGGAAGAGACATTTTTAAGTCTGGAATGTACGGCAGCAAATGTCTCTTGTTTGTACAGAACACTTGCCAACATTTGAAAAGGGGCATCATGGAGATTCCGCAAAGTCTGTGCTCCGCCCATTTATATAGGACACGCCCCCCAGACTACAGCATTTAAATCCCAAGAGGTGAATATGACCCCCCCCTTCATCACACTTCACAATAAATACAGCCCCCTTAACCATTGAAGACCCCAGACTCTCTCTATATATAGACACCAGACCCCTAAATAAAATACAGACCCCAGAACAGACCCCTAAATAAAATACAGACCCCAGAACAGACCCCTAAACAAATATAGACCCCAGACCAAACCCCTGAGCTAATACAGACCTCAGAACAGATCCCTAAACAAATACAGACCCCAGACAAGAACCCTAAAGAAATACAGACCCCAGACAAGAACCCTAAACAAAATACTGCTCCTGCAGTCCTCTTCACCCCCTGCAGACAACACCCTGACACCCGGTAGTGGAGAGGACTGCAGGAATGGGGGGCATTTCCCCTCTTTGCGGGAGTCTTTGAGACATTGCGGGAGAGTTGGACATTTTCTGGATGTCGCACTCCTGAGACGTTTGCTGTAGATGACCCCCTGCAGCCGCCCCCATTACTTACTTTCTGAGTGTCCCTGAGATTAACGCTGAGCAGTTTCTGTCCGGGAACTCTCAGTAAGATGTGAATGGGATCAGTGATCTCCCATGTCCCCAGTTTCCCTGAGATTCACTTTTGTTGATGGTTTCCATGGGCGACGCAGGCACTGACAGCTAAAATGTGAGGCGGAGCTGATAAGGTGGAGCAACTGTGTCACTAACACCTCACTGACTGTCTCCTAGATGTGTCACTAACACCTCACTGACTGTCTCCTAGATGTGTCACTAACACCTCACTGACTGTCTCCTAGATGTGTCACTAACACCTCACTGACTGTCTCCTAGATGTGTCACTAACACCTCACTGACTGTCTCCTAGATGTGTCACTAACACCTCACTGACTGTCTCCTAGATGTGTCACTCACTAACACTTCACTGACTGTCTCCTAGATGTGTCACTAACACCTCACTGACTGTCTCCTAGATGTGTCACTAACACCTCACTGACTGTCTCCTAGATGTGTCACTAACACCTCACTGACCGTCTCCTAGATGTGTCACTCACTAACACTTCACTGACTGAACACTTCACTGACTGTCTCCTAGATGTGTCACTCACTAACACTTCACTGACTGTCTCCTAGATGTGTCACTCACTAACACTTCACTGACTGTCTCCTAGATGTGTGTCACTAACACTTCACTGACTGTCTCCTAGATGTGTCACTAACACTTGATAAAACTTCTATTCAGTTATATCGGTTTCTGGGAAAGTTGTGTGACAACCAATATTGCCGCCATTATGACCCTCACAAAGGTTATCACCCTGCTTTCCCAGATTTCTGAATAAGCTTGTTGAAGACCTGTCTGCCCGGTTGTTCAGGGTGCTCTCCATTGTCCCCTCTACCTCCGTCACACTGTTCGCTGCCACGAGTCTACAGGAATTGGTATTTATATTAAAATATAACTGGGTAAAACGGGCACCAGAACCCTGAATATTGTTCATTTTATTCCTCCCCTCTCACGACCTTTCGATTACGCAGTTATACCCCGCATTGTAATAGGGCCGCACTCCGCATAGAGGTTCAAATATCCAAAACCATAATAACAAACCTTATAAGGGGTTTTATTTCTGACTTTTATTAAATGCCACTTGAAGAAAGGACATGGTGACTCATGATCACAATAAGGTCTCATGCACGCGCTGTATTACAGATCCAGGTTATACGGTCCATTATATGACTCACGTACACTGCTAATGGCCGATACTGTCTACCTCTGATCACCATTTTACAGTTTACATATATAATTAATCACTGTGTACATACATTACATCACTTATCCTGTACTGACCCTGTGTTATATCCTGTATTATACTCCAGAGCCGCACTCACTATTCTGCTGGTGGAGTCACTGTGTACATACATTACATTACTTATCCTGTACTGATCCGGAGTTATATCCTGTATTATACTCCAGAGCTGCACTCACTATTCTGCTGGTGGAGTCACTGTGTACATACATTACATTACTTATCCTGTACTGACCCTGTGTTATATCCTGTATTATACTCCAGAGCTGCACTCACTATTCTGCTGGTGGAGTCACTGTGTACATACATTACTTATCCTGTACTGATCCTGGGTTATATCCTGTATTATACTCCAGAGCTGCACTCACTATTCTGCTGGTGGAGTCACTGTGTACATACATTACATTACTTATCCTGTACTGATACTGAGTTATATCCTGTATTATACTCCAGAGCTGCACTCACTATTCTGCTGGTGGAGTCACTGTGTACATACATTACATTACTTATCCTGTACTGATCCTGAGTTACATCCTGTATTATACTCCAGAGCTGTACTCACTATTCTGCTGGTGGAGTCACTGTGTACATACATTACTTATCCTGTACTGATCCTGAGTTACATCCTGTATTATACTCCAGAGCTGCACTCACTATTCTGCTGGTGGAGTCACTGTGTACATACATTACTTATCCTGTATTGATCCTGAGTTACATCCTGTATTATACTCCAGCGCTGCACTCACTATTCTGCTGGTGGAGTCACTGTGTACATACATTACATTACTTATCCTGTACTGATCCTGAGTTATATCCTGTATTATACTCCAGAGCTGCACTCACTATTCTGCTGGTGGAGTCACTGTGTACATACATTACATTACTTATCCTGTACTGATCCTGAGTTACATCCTGTATTATACTTTAGAGCAACAATCTCTCAGCTCTACTGTCAGATGGTTGGATCCAGCAACAGCAGGGTGTCCCCTTTTTTTTTTTTTTCTTTTGGCCGCTTTTGGCTTTCTGTATACCCCTGCACTCATGCATGTAAGAAAACCTTATACTTACCATACTGTCTCATCAGCATCTTTCCCGCGGACCTGAGGCCCTGCCTGTCTCCATAGTCCGCTGGCTGCAGATTCAATATGATAAACAGCAATTAACTTTCTTTTTGTCAAAATGCTGACGATTAGATGAAAGGAGTGGAGCCGCTGTCATGTCTATGCCTCGTACTGGCTAATATATTCAGAAAAACAGTAAAATGTTTAGGGAATTTTTTGCAGACCAACCATTCAGCACGGCCATTTCACCACGTCAGAAGGTCATAGTGATGGAGGTCATAGGGATGGAGGTCATACTGATGGAGGTCAAAGTGATGGAAGTCATACTGATGGAGGTCATAGTGATGGAGGTCATACTGATGGAGGTCATAGTGATGGAAGTCATAGTGATGGAAGTCATAGTGATGGAGGTCATACTGATGGAGGTCATAGTGATGGAAGTCATAGTGATGGAGGTCATACTGATGGAGGTCAAAGTGATGGAAGTCATAGTGATGGAGGTCATACTGATGGAGGTCATACTGATGGAGGTCATAGTGATGGAAGTCATAGTGATGGAGGTCATACTGATGGAGGTCAAAGTGATGGAAGTCATAGTGATGGAGGTCATACTGATGGAGGTCAAAGTGATGGAAGTCATAGTGATGAAAGTCAGAGTGATGAAGATTATACTTGTGAACCTTTGAGAAGAGACATCAAGGAGAGTGATGGCAAATGGAGCGCAAAATATTTTCCCTTCTGCCATGCCCATTTATATAGGGCACGCCCAGAAACGATTGCATTTTAATCGCACATAGTGTATATAACCCTCTTCCTCATACAATGACTAAAGACCACCTTAACTAATACACCTCACAGACCCCCTAAATACAGACCCCAGGCTAGACCCCCTAGTGTGTGCACAGTGCCCATGATGTGTCCGCCAGTGGGCCCATTTTATAGTGCCTAATGAAGCCCGCTTTAATAGTTTATTTTAAAGCATGATTTCTATAGTGCCGCCACAGTGGCCATGTCAAAGTTTCAACCACAGTGGTCCTATAATAGCTACTGCCACAGTATAAAAGTCCCTTCCACAGTGCCCACAAAGTGGCCGCCACGGTGCCCACATAATAGCTCTTAATAGCAATGGTTGCATAATTGTACCTTTTACAGTGCCACTATGATAGGACCTGCCACAGCGACCACATAATTATCCCGTCCACGGTGCCCACCAAGTACCTACCACAGTACCCACATAATAGTGCCTACCGCAGTGCCCATCTAATAGTGTCTGCAACAATGCATCTATGTTGAGTGCCCGCCGTGTTGTGTACTGTGTAGAGATGTCACCGAGATTGTTATGGGGACGTGTGGCTGTTATAGTTTTGGGGGTACTATGGGCTATTTTAAAAGATGGTAAATAAATCTAAGATTTTTTTTATGTAACGTGATGACATCATGTCTTTGTATACATCCTGGAATCATAAAGTTACAATGTAGGTTACATGAAAAGGGGTAGCACCATCTAAGACATTTATGGCATATCCACCTCTAGGGCCCGCGTCTATCTTGAGAACGGCGTCCCCCGATCCTGTCACTCCTGGTGAGGCGATCGCCGCATCCAGGTGGACAATAAGTGGAGAAATGGCCATACGACTCATTCCATTCACTTCCATGGGGGTTACAGAAAAAGCTGAGCAAGTGTCGATCCCGACACCTGACGATATACCATAAATGACTCAGATGGGAATACCCCTTTAAAGGCGCTCTCCTGGCTTTTATAAATAAAGTTATTTAAATCGAGGACATGACAAGCAGTCGTAATATAATAGAGCGTTTAGACGGCCATATTCACGGTCCTTGTTCCATTCTTGCCAAAAACAGGAACACATACTGGACCGAGACTCCCTGCATTGGGATAAAATCCATGCAAAGGCTTTTTCTACATCTGTCTCTGGGATCTCTTCCCGGTTTTGGTAAAAATATGGAACACGGACTGAAAATACGACCCTGTAAATACGCCACGGATACGGGAGAATAGAGAAAAACAGGGCCCTTATATACCAGAACTGCCTAACATAAAGCTGGCCCTGTTGCCGATAGCAACCAATCACAGAGCAGCTTTCAGTTTTCCAGAGCAGGTTAATAGATGAAAGCTGGGCTCTGATTGGTTGCTATGGGCAACAGGGCCAGTTTTTACATGAGTTTGTTTTAAATAACTTTATTTATAAGAGCCTGAAAGACGCTTAGTCGTCTGTTTATATTATATACTATGGATGGTGTATGAAAGAGTTAAAAAAAGTGACGGCACCTTTTCTTTCTCCCCGCTAGTAGTAATGAGGCCGACGATGCTGATCCAGGCTCCAGCGCCACAAGAACCTAGTGAATCACGGCCTTTTGTTACAGCCGCAGTCATCTCCCTTGTAACAGAAAATTTTACATTAAAAATAGTTTCTTCCTGTTTCCACAGAAACCGCTAAATGTGTTTACTTACGATAAATTGTCTCGCCGCATCTCCTTGCCCCGAAAAGCTGTTTGCTAATTAATTTTTGCCAGATGATAAACTAGAAATAGACATCAACAACAGAAATCTATGAAAGATAAGCATCATATACACCCAACGCGCCACGAAAACAGCGAAACTTCATCAAACATAAGAAGCTGGAAAACCGCAACATATTTATTAACGCATTGCGCCATTTTTATCTCTCCCCCCCCCCCCCCAATATCAACAGCTTTGACAGTTTTTCTTTTCTACAATAAAGGAATTGTATCAAAGTCAATAAATTCTCATAAAAAATGGCGTATAAACAAATATAGCGGGTTAGCGCAAAAGTACCAGTGACCTTCCTAAAGTGCGACAAAAAGATGATTTTATATTAAAATTTATCAGGGGTGGCGTTTTTCTTTTCTTAAAGGAAGAGTTGTCATGTAAGTTGACATAAAGATCAATGGGAGAAAAAAAACCCACGCAGCAGCGTGGTGTCAAATCGCCTAAATAGCGCATTTTGTATAAGAACCATACTTTACACTGGGTCAAGGATTTTGGTAACGATTTATGAAGAGGTTGCTCTCTTCATAAAGTTTTTGGCGCCACTCAGGGAATACTAAACACGCTTCACTTCCTTACACCGCCTAATGGCTGTCGTACATTTATATTTTGCGCCAAAAATGGTGCTAGTCCAGAATAAATTGGTGTAACCATGGCGGGTTGTTTAGTTTTGCCTCGCCCTTAGGGGCGTAATTTGAAGCTCCTGGGCCCCAATGCAAAATCTGTAACAGGGGCCCCACTATTATGTGCCATTTATAATACTGGTGTCTTCTTATCTGGCAGGGGGGCCTTTGGGCCCCCTGAGGGACAGGAGCCCGCGTGCGACTGCTTCCTCTGCACCCCCTATAACATATTGAAATTACAAATTCTCTGGTGATTTTTTTTAGTTTTTGAGAGATTTCGCCGATTCACAATTACATGAAGACTGAAATCGTATTTTGTTTCTTTTTATTCTCCTGTCGAGTTCTAAATTGGTAAAAGTATTTTTTTTCACGGTAACCCTATTATTTAGTATTTTTTCGGCACCCTTGGAAACCGTCCAGCAAGTCAATTATCTTAAAACGCTCATCCAATCTCTTTCTCTGTGGAGAGAGCTGTACATTCCCAGGTTGGAGGGGCGCACAAATTAACCGTAGTGGAGAGTAGGCAGCTTGTGCCCTCTTAAACCGTGGAGACAAATCAAGAGACGACTCTCCAATCTGAGGGTGAAGCATTGATTTCAGGGTCAGCCTCATTATGTTACTGAGTGACAAGTGACGCTCTCCAAAAAAAATAAAAAATCAGGTAGCTGACGCGTTTCAAAGGAATCATATGTAGGAGTTCAAAAACACGTCACATGTACATATATATAATGTCCTATCAGAGCAGTGGAAGAAAGTTCACAACCACGCAAAGTGCCAGCCAGGAACATGAAAAAGTAAGCCCAGGCAATATAGTGCCAAGATAATACTGCCATATACAGCCCACATAATACTGCCATATACAGCCCACATAATACTGCCATATACAGCCCACATAATACTGCCATATACAGCCCACATAATACTGCCATATACAGCCCACATAATACTGCCATATACAGCCCACATAATACTGCCATATACAGCCCACATAATACTGCCATATACAGCCCACATAATACCACCATATAGTGCCAAGATAATACTGCCATATACAGCCCACATAATACCACCATATAGTGCAAAGATAATACTGCCATATACAGCCCATATAATACCGCCATATACTGCCAAGATAATACTGACATATACAGTCCATATAATACCCCCATATAGTGCCAAGATAATACTGCCATATACAGCCACCATAATACCGCCATATAGTGCCAAGATAATACTGCCATATACAGCCCACATAATACCACCATATAGTGCAAAGATAATATTCAGAGAATCTCTAGTGACAGGTATAGTGCCAAGGGACTGGCGCAGGGCAAATGTGGTGCCTATTTTCAAAAAGGGCTCTAGGTCTTCCCCGGGTAATTATAGACCAGTAAGCTTAACATCCATAGTGGGGAAAATGTTTGAGGGGCTATTGAGGGACTATATACAGGATTATGTGACAATAAATAGCATTATAAGTGACAGCCAGCACGGTTTTACTAAGGACAGAAGTTGTCAAACTAACCTAATCTGTTTTTATGAAGAGGTGAGCAGAAGTCTAGACAGAGGGGCCGCTGTGGATTTAGTGTTTTTGGACTTTGCAAAGGCATTTGACACTGTCCCCCATAGACGCCTAATGGGTAAATTAAGGACTATAGGTTTAGAAAATATAGTTTGTAATTGGATTGAGAATTGGCTCAAGGACCGTATCCAGAGGGTTGTGGTCAATGATTCCTTCTCTGAATGGTCCCCGGTTATAAGTGGTGTACCCCAGGGTTCAGTGCTGGGACCACTATTATTCAACTTATTTATTAATGATATAGAGGAAGGGATTAATAGCACTATTTCTATTTTTGCAGATGACACCAAGCTATGCAATATAGTTCAGACTATGGAAGATGTTCATGAATTACAGGCAGATTTAAACAAACTAAGTGTTTGGGCGTCCACTTGGCAGATGAAGTTTAATGTAGATAAATGTAAAGTTATGCATCTTGGTACCAACAACCTGCATGCATCATATGTCCTAGGGGGCGCTACACTGGCGGATTCACTTGTTGAGAAGGATCTGGGTGTACTTGTAAATCATAACCTCAATAACAGCATGCAGTGTCAATCAGCTGCTTCAAAGGCCAGCAGGATATTGTCGTGTATTAAAAGAGGCATGGACTCGCGGGACAGAGATGTAATATTGCCACTTTACAAAGCATTAGTGAGGCCTCATCTAGAATATGCAGTTCAGTTCTGGGCTCCAGTTCATAGAAAGGATGCCCTGGAGTTGGAAAAAATACAAAGAAGAGCAACGAAGCTAATAAGGGGCATGGAGAATTTAAGTTATGAGGAAAGATTGAAAGAATTAAACCTATTTAGCCTTGAAAAAAGACGACTAAGGGGGGACATGATTAACTTATATAAATATATTAATGGCACATACAAAAAATATGGTGAAATCCTGTTCCTTGTAAAACCCCCTCAAAAAACAAGGGGGCACTCCCTCCGTCTGGAGAAAAAAAGGTTCAAGCTGCAGAGGCGACAAGGCTTCTTTACAGTGAGAACTGTGAATTTATGGAATAGCCTACCGCAGGAGCTGGTCACAGCAGGGACAGTAGATGGCTTTAAAAAAGGGTTAGATAATTTCCTAGAACAAAAAAATATTAGCTCCTATGTGTAGAAATTTTTCCTTCCCTTTTCCCTTCCCTTGGTTGAACTTGATGGACATGTGTCTTTTTTCAGCCGTACTAACTATGTAACTATGTAACTATGTATGTAATACTGCCATATACAGCCCACATAATACTGCCATATAGTGCCAAGATAATACTGCTATATACAGCCCACATACCAACATATAGTGCCAAGATAATACTGCCATATACAGCCCACATAATACTGCCATATAGTGCCAAGATAATACTGCTATATACAGCCCACATACCAACATATAGTGCCAAGATAATACTGCCATATACAGCCCACATAATACCACCATATAGTGCCAAGATAACAAAGCCATTTACCACCCACATAATACTGCTATATACAGCCCCTATAATACTGCTATATACAGCCCACATAATACCACCATATAGTGCCAAGATATTACTGCCATATACAGCCCACATAATACCACCATATAGTGCCAAGATAATACTGCCATATACAGCCCACATAATACCACCATATAGTGGCAAGATAACAAAGCCATATACCGCCCACATAATACCACCATATAGTGCCAAGATAATACTGCCATATACAGCCCACATAATACCACCATATAGTGGCAAGATAATACTACCATATACAACCCACATAATACCACCATATAGTGCCAAGATAATACTACCATATACAACCCACATAATACCACCATATGGTGCCAAGATAATACTGCCATATACAGACCACATAATATCATCATATAGTGCCAAGATAATACTGCCATATACAGCCCACATAATACCACCATATAGTGCCAAGATAATACTACCATATACAACCCACATAATACCACCATATAGTGCCAAGATAATACCGCCATATATAGCCCACATAATACCACCATATAGAACCAAGATAATACTGCTATATACAGCCCACATAATACCACCATATAGTGCCCAAATAATACTGCCATATACAACCCACATAATACCACCATATAGTGCCAAGATAATACTGCCATATACAGCCCACATAATACCGCCATATAGTGCCAAGATAATACTGCCATATACAGCCCACATAATACTACCATATAGTGCCAAGATAATACTGCCATATACAGCTTACATAATACCACCATATAGTGCCAAGATAATACTACCATATACAGCCCATATAATACCGCCATATAGTGCCAAGATAATACTGCCACATACAGCCCACATAATACCACCATATAGTGCCAAGATAATACTGCCATATACAGCTTACATAATACCACCATATAGTGCCAAGATAATACTACCATATACAGCCCATATAATACCACCATATAGTGCCCAAATAATACTGCCATATACAACCCACATAATACCACCATATAGTGCCAAGATAATACTGCCATATACAGCTTACATAATACCACCATATAGTGCCAAGATAATACTACCATATACAGCCCATATAATACCACCATATAGTGCCCAAATAATACTGCCATATACAACCCACATAATACCACCATATAGTGTCAAGATAATACTGCCATATACAGCTTACATAATACCACCATATAGTGCCCAAATAATACTGCCATATACAACCCACATAATACCACCATATAGTACCAAGATAATACCGCCATATATAGCCCACATAATACCACCATATAGTGCCAAGATAATACTGCTATATACAGCCCACATAATACCACCATATAGTGCCCAAATAATACTGCCATATACAACCCACATAATACCACCATACAGTGCCAAGATAATACTGCCATATACAACCCACATAATACCACCAAGTAGTGCCAAGATAATACTACCATATACAGCCCACATAATACCACCATATAGTGCCAAGATAATACTGACATATACAGACCACATAATACCACCATATAGTGCCAGGATAATACTACCATATACAGCCCACATAATACCACCATATAGTGCCAAGATAATACTGCCATATACAGCCCACATAATACCACCATATAGTGCCAAGATAATACTGCCATATACAGCCACCATAATACCGCCATATAGTGCCAAGATAATACTACCATATACAGCCCACATAATACCACCATATAGTGCCAAGATAATACTGCCATATACAGCCCACATAATACCACCATATAGTGCCAAGATAATACTGCTATATACAACCCACATAATACCACCATATAGTGCCAAGATAATACTGCCATATACAGCCCACATAATACCACCATATAGTGCCAAGATAATACTGCCATATACAGCCCACATAATACCACCATATAGTGCCAAGATAATACTGCTATATACAGCCCATATAATACTGCCATATAGTGCCAAGATAATACTGCCATATACATCCCACATAATACCACCATATAGTGCCAAGATAATACTGCCATATACAGCCCACATAATACTACCATATAGTGCCAAGATAATACTGCCATATACAGCCCACATAATACCACCATATAGTGCCAAGATAATACTGCCATATACAGCCCATATAATACCACCATATAGTGCCAAGATAATACTGCCATATAGTGCCAAGATAATATTGCCATATACAGCCCACATAATACCGCCATATAGTGCCAAGATAATACTGCCATATACAGCCCATATAATACCACCATATAGTGCCAAGATAATACTGCCATATAGTGCCAAGATAATACTGCCATATACAGCCCACATAATACCGCCATATAGTGCCAAGATAATACTGCCATATACAGCCCACATAATACCACCATATAGTGCCAAGATAATACTACCATATACAGCCCATATAATACCACCATATAGTGCCAAATAATAGTGCAATGCCATATATCGCCTAATAATACTGAGTGGTGTTAGTTTGCTTTTGGGGGCTCCTACCCTTGTGTGCCCCTTAGTAAATTACTTTGTTTGCCACCCCCAATAACCAGCCCTGCTTGAGCATCACGACGTCTGTCTTATAGCAATTATCAAAAGCAAATACTGAAAATGCCCAGATCAGGATCCAGCTCCCATACCCTGATACCTACAGCGAGGGGGTTCTGGGGGTCTTGCTGTTTGCCTCTTAATGGTTCATTTGAGGAGATGAGGTGCCATAAACCAGAAAAAGAAGGTAGGGAGAATCCCTGTGAGCTGACATCCTTGTACCAACATGAGCTTGTGCTTACACATGGCCACCCATCTGAATAAGCAGCGCTGCAGTATAAAGCATGGCGGAAGGACAGAAAAGCAGCCTAAATTTCTGATGAAATTGTGCTGTGTGATTGGTCTATCCTCTGCCACCACCCTCATAGGAATATGTTGTACAATGGCTACTTTTCAATGGGTCTGTGATGCTGCCAGCCCTAGAGAATCCAACGTAAACCCTGCGCTCCCGCGCCGAAGGTCGACTCAGCGTCACGTGACACAGTTACAGCCGTCTTCTGATTTCCGACTCCATAAACCTGACGGTGACCCCGAGCAGTCAAGTTACCTTTTGTCTTCAGGTGAATACAAGGAAATAAGTGAAAGTCGCTGGTGGGTGACGGGGCGGTGAGAGGCAAGAGTACGGACATCTCAGGGGTATACAGCGTCGTGTATGTGGGGTAGACAACATTATTGGGGACCCCTAGCAGCTTCACTCCCACGTGTGCCAAGTTCTGTGCCACCAAAGGCATTGGAATTCTAAAGAACTGGCGTTCCATAAATATCTGACAAGAGGATGGGGTCCCCCTTTATTCTGGGAATTAGTGAGGGTCCCTAAGACCAGATGTGGGTAGATAGCTAAAAGTGGAATACCCCTTTAAAGAATTTACATTGGAAGCCCCCACCCAGCATAAATCTGTCCAATATGGTGGCTTTCCAGTTGTTCTATAACTACTTCTCCCAGCATGCCCTGATAGAGCATACTGGGAGTTGTAGTTTTGGATTGGAGACCATTTAAAGGCACAGAGCTGCAGATGAGAGTCCAGGATGTGATGAAGAACACCGGAGCCCCCGGGCAGAGGACCCACCCAGGCTAACAGCAGTATAGAACCTGAGCAAAGCATCATGGTCCTGCCGTTTCGTTTTATCGATCGGCGGGGTCTCAGTGCTTGGACCCCCACCAATCAAAACTTCTGACATGTCAAAAGTTTTTTTTAAAGTTTAGTTACCCTTAAATCATTGCTGCAACTTTCTAATGTACTTTGCGTTTCGACCATTTAAGATCTCTGCTTGCTGTCAGCGAATGCGGATATTCTGGTTTACATTCAGAGGCTGAAAACCTGTACAGATCTTGTAGGTCTCACAGATGTGGGTTTGTTACAGTTGTATCCACTCTAGACAATCCTCTGTAAGCAAAAGCGATCAGCAGAAGACTAATCTCTCTCCTTTGATGATAGTTTGTTACAGTGTATCAGTGCAGGTGAAATGTATCAGTCTGGACTTCAGGCTGCTTAGCTCACAGAAGATTGTCTGGACTGGATACATTGTAACGAACCGCTCTTAAAGGGGGAGTTGGGTAATGGACTTGGCTTATTGATGAAAGATCTGGTAAATCTGTGAAATGGTAAAACGCGTCGTATCCGATTGTCCATTGTTTCCTTGTGGATTGATCTACCGATCCCCGAGGCTGGGGCTATAAGACGACTTTGGTCATGCGACATCAGGTCGCACACGACTATTTTAGGATATGATTTGGTTGCGGGTCAGATGTGTTTTACGACGACATGTCGGAAATGAGTCCCAGTCGCACGCGACTTACCATAAAGTCTATAAGTCGCGTAAGACTTGCGATCTGCGACCAAGAAATTCCGCGGGTTTGGATTCATTGCAACTGTTTTGTCGTAACTTGACCACATTCACGACCATTCGGCCAGGGTTACACGGCGACTTTGACCGCGACCAGAATGTTGTCGGCCTGCCAAAAGTCAATGTGGCGACCCGCAGGTCGCCGTGTCTGCGACAGGCGCAAGAAATCTGAACCTGCTGGATTTTGACGACTTTTGTGTCGCGGTCGCTTTAGGTCACGTGTTGTTAGTCGACCACATTCACAATCATTCCTTGCGATGTGACAATGCGATCTTCATGTCGTGCGACCAAAGTCGCTGTGTATTCAGACACTAACATGAAGAGGTTCTGAGGCAGCTGAGGTGCCCTCATCCCCTGCAGTGAAGGTGAGGGGGGCCGGGGACACTCCGTTACATTGTATGAGCGGGGGCTGGGGGAGGATGAGGAGGGAGGCGGTGGTGAGGGGAGGGGGAGGCGGTGGTGAGGGGAGGAGGAGGCGGAGGCTCCGGGCAGTGACAGGGGGGAGGAGGAGCTGCTACACCGCATTGACACTCACACAGCCCGGGCAGCAGCAGCAGAAGAAGATTCCGGCCCCCGCCCCGCGCACCACAACTTTCCTGCCCGCAACTAACTTTATCTGAAGCTGTGGCCCCCGGGGCCCGGACTGTGCGCGCTGTAAAGCCGGGACCGACGCTGCACGTTAAACCGAGGACCCTGCACAGTGAGTAACACGGAGCTGCGCACCCCGATGTATGAGCTGTGTCCCCCCTGTCCCGTGCTCCGCCGAGTGTCCCCCCCTGTCCCGTGCTCCCCCGAGTGTCCCCCCCTGTCCCGTGCTCCCCCGAGTGTCCCCCCCTGTCCCGTGCTCCCCCGAGTGTCCCCCCCTGTCCCGTGCTCCCCCGAGTGTCCCCCCCTGTCCCGTGCTCCCCCCGAGTGTCCCCCCCTGTCCCGTGCTCCCCCGAGTGTCCCCCCCCCTGTCCCGTGCTCCCCCGAGTGTCCCCCCCCCTGTCCCGTGCTCCCCCGAGTGTCCCCCCCCCTGTCCCGTGCTCCCCCGAGTGTAAGTAATGATTGAGATTGAGTGTTCCCCGGTTTAGCGCTGTCTCAGCTGTACCCCAATATAAGTTTATCAGAATTGTGTAGGACTTGTCTGCACCCCGATATGAGATTGTGCGACCCTCGCCTGTACCAGTCTGTTGTCTCCCGTCAGACCCCCCTGCAGTGCACCCCTGGCACCCACACTTTGTGTGCCCCCCATTATGACATCGCATAAACTATTTGTCCATCAAAGAAAATCCGTGTCTGGACTGTAAACTGTACCCCCACTTCTACATTGTCTAACCTGAGCTTGGGTTACCTGTACACCCCACAATGACTCCATCTTTAGGACCGATGTGTACCCTGTTTTGGTCCCTGACCTTGAGGTCTCCTGTGTCAGTAATATATTTGGGGTTTTTCTTGACTTGTGAACCCCTGAAAGCAAAAAAAAAAAAGAATAGTTGTGCTGCAAACCACTAAGTGCTCCCCAATATAAGACTGGGTCTTCAGTATTAGATAATGGGGTGCATAGCCCCCCTTTAAGTGTCAATATTTGTCATATTGCACCCCACATTTCTATGTGCACCCCTCCTGGAAAAAAGCTTGTACCTTCTGTAGGAGTCCCCCCCCCCCCCCCAATCTAAGTGTACACATCCTGACCTTTACTTACTGCACCCCCATATCAGATCATAATGAACCCCCTGAACCCCTATATATGACGTTGCTATATCTATATCTCGTTGCCTCTGCCCGGTGACCTCTCTGTCGTTACAATGTTTGGGGGTCACGTTATCTGGGTCTAGGGAATTGTCTCCTGAGCGTCTCCCCAATATAATCTTATCGTATCGCCCCCTATACCAGGGAGGGGTGTTGTTCCCTACGGGTGACGGGCTCTAGGTGAGGGGTACACTCGCAGGATATATTGGGGTTACAATGTTCTCTCCGAGAATCGCTCATCAGGTAATTCCCTCACATGACGCTGGATGGTTGGCGGTGTTTACAGGAAGCGCTGATTGTCCTCCTGGCGATCGCGCTCGGCCTCGTAACCTTGTTACACCGCGGTCAGAAGACAATAGTTGTGTGTTGTATCCAGCGCAGGACTCCAGACACACAATCTCCTCTCCGGCACATAATCTGGAGGCCAGACGGGCGGCCATAATCCCGGATGAGAGATCAACTTCTCCAGAACCCTTTCACTGCCAGAACTAGACCCGAATATGTGACTGCAGAGCTCCTGCGACCCGACGTGTGCTCTATAGTGTCCTGCTGTGTGTGTGTTCCCTATAGTGTCCTGCTGTGTGTGTGTTCCCCATAGTGTCCTGCTGTGTGTGTGTTCCCTATAGTGTCCTGCTGTGTGTGTGTTCCCTATAGTGTCCTGCTGTGTGTGTGTGTTCCCTATAGTGTCCTGCTGTGTGTGTGTGTTCCCTATAGTGTCCTGCTGTGTGTGTGTGTGTTCCCTATAGTGTCCTGCTGTGTGTGTGTGTGTTCCCTATAGTGTCCTGCTGTGTGTGTGTGTGTTCCCTATAGTGTCCTGCTGTGTGTGTGTGTGTTCCCTATAGTGTCCTGCTGTGTGTGTGTGTTCCCTATAGTGTCCTGCTGTGTGTGTGTGTTCCCTATAGTGTCCTGCTGTGTGTGTGTGTTCCCTATAGTGTCCTGCTGTGTGTGTGTGTTCCCTATAGTGTCCTGCTGTGTGTAGTGTGCGCCATTGTTACATAGTACAGTTGAAAAAAGATTTATGTCCATCAAGTTCAACTAAGGGATAGTGTTGTGTCCGCCCTTGTGTGTGTTCCCTATAGTGCGACCCGTGTGTGTGTGTTCCCTATAGTGCGCCCGTGTGTGTTCCCTATAGTGCGCCCCCGTGTGTGTGTTCCCTATAGTGCGCCCCCGTGTGTGTGTTCCCTATAGTGCGCCCCCGTGTGTGTGTTCCCTATAGTGCGACCCGTGTGTGTGTTCCCTATAGTGCGCCCGTGTGTGTTCCCTATAGTGCGCCCGTGTGTGTGTGTTCCCTATAGTGCGACCCGTGTGTGTGTGTTCCCTATAGTGCGCCCGTGTGTGTGTGTGTGTGTGTGTTCCCTATAGTGCGCCCGTGTGTGTGTGTTCCCTATAGTGCGCCAGTGTGTGTGTGTGTTCCCTATAGTGCGACCCGTGTGTTCCCTATAGTGCGCCCCCGTGTGTGTGTTCCCTATAGTGCGACCCGTGTGTGTGTGTTCCCTATAGTGCGCCCGTGTGTGTGTGTGTGTTCCCTATAGTGCGCCCGTGTGTGTGTGTTCCCTATAGTGCGCCTGTGTGTGTGTTCCCTATAGTGCGCCCGTGTGTGTGTGTGTTGCCTATAGTGTCACCTTTGAGCTGTCCCCCCCCCCCCCCCCCCCATATTCTCTCGGGGTTGTGGACTGTACAGATGTCGCTTCCACAGAAGTGATTGATGGGATGAGGAATGATTCGCACTCTGAGGCTGCGCCGCCGTCCTGGCACATAACTTGCGCTGTGCTGCATGGTAGAGGGCACTGCAGTTTCTGCCAGGCCAGATTGTAATCACAGGGGCGGCTGACTGGTGCCTGCAAGAAGCCGAGCTTGTAATCTCCAAAACAACACACATTTATTTTCCCACGCCTGGCGGTCAGTGTCGCTGCGCGGTGCAGAGTGCGGCTTTGATGCCGGACATAATTGGGGGTGTTGTTGCCGCGTCTTGTGGCTCTTTTCTGGTTTGTTTTTTTTGTTATAAGGAAAGAAGACACATCTAAGGTTGCCTGGACTGCGTACAATTGTAACAAAACCTCAGCTGTCGGATGTATTAGGTTTGTACAGGTTTTCTAGATGTAAACAAGATTGACTGACAGCAAGCAGAGATCTTAAAAAATTTGGAAATTGAAACGCAAAGTATATTCTAAAGTTACAGAACTTTTTTTTTAAAACTGTACGATAGTAACTATGACAACTTGAGGGGCGATAAAAACGGTACGTCTGATACCTGAATGATGTCACTGCAGCCGTGATTGTCGTTATGAACACTGATTATTGGTGGAATTATCGGTATAAATTGTTATATATATATATATATATATATATATATATATATATATATATATATCCCATAGAATATGCAGTAATTTTCCTTTCATCTGACGCCTGATAATCCGTATTCTCACTAGACCAGAAGCCGAGAGAACCAAACATGAGGCTCCTATGATGAAGCCAAGTGATGTAGCAGAGCTGAATTTCTATGAATGCTCAGTGCCAAATAACGAACTTTGGACTTTCACATTTGACATACTCAGCTCTGCTACATCTGACAAACATGTCACAAATTCAACCCTGCTAATCTGTATAATCCAGAATATTAATGATCCACTGCCAGTTCGGTACGGGTTAGACTGGATATTCCGTTTTATAGCTGTGTTGTGATTCAGTTTCCTATAGAAGCGGTTTTAAAATGATTTTCCTTCTGCTCAGAAATCTGTATCTCCGAACCAGTCCATTTTTTTACGGAATGGTCAACCTCAAAAGGGGTGGGGCTTCTGCAAATGTGCCCAATGTGGGCGTTTCTGGGGTGTTTTGTTGGTGTTTCTGGGCAGATTTGGACGGGGCCTAAAATGTTGCCCGTTGTGCCAAAGCCGCCAAGTGTAAAAACACCTATAAGTAATTTTTATGAACTCCACACTTCTGCCATAGTTACGGCAGTCATTTACAATAGTGACCAATCAGAGCTCCATTTTCATTCTCTAACCTGCACTGGGAAAATTAAACGTGGGCTCTAATTGGTTGCTATAGGCAACAAGGCCCATAGCCTTCCCGATGCCTTAGGCCCTGTCTATGTTTCTTCTGACACTTTATACTTTATTATTTATTAGTTCTCACATCAGTAGAGCAAGCAGTTTGTCTACAACAGATCCCTGACTAAAAAAAGATTGGACCCTGTATACAAAAGCTATAGCGGATGTAAAGTAAAGCCATTGCCCACAGCAACCAATCACAACCCAGCTTTCATTTTGTAACCTGCACTGGACAAATTAAAGCTGTAATCTGATTGGTTGCTATGGGAGATGTGTCTTCGTTTGTCAGCTTTAGTTATCATATATGAGGCCTGGGTCTCCGGAGTCTTTATTGAAATGCGATATAAGAATTTATTTCTATATTATAGCTTCACAGTGTTTGTTTGTACCTACCATTAAAAATAATGGAAACCATAACTGGAGGATTTAGCTTGGCTGAATCCCAGGGTGCCTGTGGGCTGTTATGTGGGTGCTCTTAGTGTAGGAGTTGACTTTCCCTTATGTACTAAGTCAAGACCCCTAATCTGTAACTTGACTGGTATTTTCCATGGCGAAAGAGAGAGCAGAGCTGTGTCTGCATATGCCTATAAGCAGGTGGGTGACTGGGTGACCAAAAACTGTTCTCCATAGACTCCAAAATGGCTGTTCCCGACCACAGTTACATTAATGCACACTGCCGTTGTACGGCCGCTAATGACTGTTTCGTGAAGCACGGATCGCACACGGATGGCTTCCGTGTGCAGTCCGTTGTTTCACGGACCAAATCAATGAAAATGCAGAGACTGTTCTGTCAAAAACGGACAGGCGTAGGATCTGTCCTATTTTTGACGGAACGGCCGCACAGTTCCATTAAAACAGAAGTGTGCATGGCCCAATTGAATTGAATGTGTCGGCGTGCTATCCGTTAAAACAATGAATGGCACCTTGACGAAAAAAACTGAAGTGGGCATGAGGCCAAATGCCTCATGCACACGACCGTTGTGCCACTCGGGTGGTTTTTGACGGCATTCTAGTGGCACCCGATCGTCTTCAAGGACCCCTTCACTATAGCGGGTGAATCGGGTCCGTGAAAAATGGTCCGAGTCTCCGGTCCGATGAAAGATAGAACATGTCCCATCTTTCCTCGGATCACTGACGGGACTCGGACGGCGCACACGGTCGTGTGCATGAGGCGTAAGAGCTGCCATGAAACACGATTCTAAGGGTATATTCACACGCACTGTTTTCAGACGTAATTCGGGCGTTTTACACCCCAAATTACGCCTCAAAAAAACCGTCTCCATTACGCCTACAATCATCTGCCCATTGCTTGCAATGGGTTTTACGATGTTCCGTTCCCACGAGGTGTTGTTTTACGCATCGCTATCAAAAGACGGCGCCTAAAAAGACGCCCGCGAAAAAAGTGCATGTCAATTCTTGGGCCGTTTTTGGAGCCGTTTTTCATTGACTCCATTGAAAAACCGCTCCAATAACGTCCGTAAAATACGCTGCGAAAAACGCGAGTTGGTACAAAGACTTCTGAAAATCAGGAGCTGTTTTCGGGTGAAAACAGCTTTGTAATTTCAGACGTCTTTTGCTACTGCGTGTGAACATACCCTAACAATTGAAATACGGTGCAGGCTAAGGTCGCGTTCGCATGGCGGCAATCCGTCACATTTTAGCGTCTGTTGAATGGCTGCCATTCTCCGACCTCCCACAGTTCTACTAAACCAGACAGAGATCACCAGGATCCTGTGGTAGAATAGAGTCGGGGGAGGTCTGGGCGCTGCTGTCGTAAAACGGACGCTAAAATGTGCTGGTAAAACGTCTAAATTTCGCCTTTCAGCGGAGATGCCTCTGGCAGGGAGTAGACTTTATTAAGCACGTATTACAGGAGGTGACTACACCGGACTCCTCAAGTGCATGGCGTTCCGGAGTGGTCACCTGTGGCGCCCTGGGCCTGTTGCTAGGCAGCCAAACTGATGTCGTTTCAAGTTCGGCGCTTATGAAAACTGTTCATCAGGGAGTAGATGAGGCGATAATGAATAATTAGATATTTTTTTTTCTGGAGGCCATTTTTTATTTGTAGGTAATAGGTGTGCGTATAATCTATAACCTTCGCTCACTCTCCTCTTGGATTATGTAAACCCTGCATGTTAAGTACAAGTGTGTGACCTCAATCATTTGGGTGCGACTGAATCTTCTAATTAAAGATGGATTACGGCCCGAGATCTACGAAGATTGTGAATGTTCTTGTGGTTTCTGAAGCCTCTGAGTGAAAAGTAACGTCGTTCAGAGATATTTTTTTTCCGACCCCCTCAAAGGGGTTGTCCAGGATGGCTGCTTTCTTTCAAAAACAGTGCCACACCTGTCCGTGGGTTGTGTCTGGTATTGCAGCTGCTTTTGGAAGAAAGCAGCCATGTTTTTCTAATACTGGAAAACCCCATTAAGGCCTTATTCACACGAACGTGTCCGGTTGGCGCGCGTAAAAAACGCATAGTTTTTCCTGCGTTGCAGTTCCGTGTGACATCAGTGTACGGTGCTGGTCAGCGTTTTTTTACGCGCTATTTACGTCAGCAAAATAAAATGAAGGATGTGGGTTTCTTTTTCTCATCGTTTCTTTAGCGACTGTTGCGTGAATCACGGACAGCACACGGATGTGCGTCCGTGTGCTGTCCGTGATTTTCACGCACCCATTGACTTCAATGGGTGCGTGATGCGCAAAAAAGTATAGGACATGCAGTGAGTTTCACGCAGCGGACACGCTGCATGAAAAACACGGAATGTCTGAATGGTCCCATTGACTTGCGTTATTTTCGTGCGCGTATCACGGACGTGAAATATGCTCGTGTGAATTAGGCCTAAGGAGGCGAAAAATCTCTTAGGCCCCATATGCACGACCGCAAAAAAAACTCCGGAATTGCGGACCGCAATACGGTCCGCAACTACGGACCCGCCCGGCTCTATTAGCCACGGACACTTTTCCGTATCGCTACGGAAGGGTGTCCGTGCCGTAGAACCGTGCCGGGACATATGGAGCGTGTCCTACTTTTCGTTTGTTGTAGGCCGTGCTCCCATACTATGTATGGGAGCGCGGCATGAAAATGTGGGCGTCAGCGGCCAGCCGTGTCCGCAAATTGCGGGCACTGATTACGGGCACGGGCGTGTGCATCAGGCCTTAATGATGTTACTTTTCAGCTACGTTGGCCGGATGAGTCGCTCGGATCTCTGTAATCGATAAAGACGAATTCCTTCTCTGCTGTGTGGGGTCTCAGAAAGTTGTTACCCATGTTTGGTGACCACCAACAATGGCCGCCATTACTGTGCCCATAGGTGTAGTCAGTGAGATTTTCACAGGCCCTGAATGGCATATAATTCCACATAGTTTTTGGTTTTCCCCCATGATCGAACGAGAAAATTCCATAAGCATGTAAGTCCGTTTCCACCGTTCGGCGGGTTAAAAAATCAATCGCCATAGGGATGCCAACTAGTGTTTAAACCACTCCTCCTTTTTGTGACGGTTATTGGTGCGTCTGTATTAAAGGGAACCTGCCACCGTCTTGGGCTCCCTTTCGATTTAGATCCGTACAATTTTCAATAAAAGCTGAACTGGCCGGCTCGGTTATACCCATTAAATGCCCCTATTCTGAACGTGCCAATCAGAAGGACAGAGTGGAGCTCCGCCTCCCTGACTACTTGGAAAGGCGGGTCTTCCAGTTTCTAAGGAGGAGTCAGAAAAGCGGAGAGGTGTCATGTGACTCTTATCGTCTCTGCTGAATGGCGGGAGGCTCGCAGAAGGGAGGGGCAGATATAGCGCAATCACCTCCAGTTTCCTGACTGGCATTTAGGGGATGCGATTAAATGGGCGCAGATACGCCCCCTAGCTGATGGTTATAGTAGGGCATCTTTCAGATCTGTCCTGGGTCCAGATTTATTTAGCCGCGGTTTCGAAATCATCATACGATATAGAAATGTTCAGTCATCGTGATGGCGGAGCCCCTATTAGCGGGGTGCCCAGTTCCATGCCTCTCCTCTTATTTCCCTCGGTAACCTGAGTTGTCTGATTTGGGTTTTTATTTAGGTTAAATATCTAAATCTAATAAATTGTCACTTTGTTTTTGTGCTTTACGTTCCCGTGGCAGCGCAGCGTCCGGTGTACTTGGTGCAGCCTAATCTGTTTCACAAGGTGATCTGTGTTTTATTGGCAGCTATGCGCTAATTCAAAATCCCATTGTTCTTGGCCGGAGAAGGAATTCTGAGATTATCATTAGTCAAACGTCAAAGTGCAGCGTGATCAGCGGGAGGCGAGACCACAGGGGGTACTCAAGTCTCCTATTGGTTTCTTGTACTTTCAGACAGGTGGAAAATGATTTTGTATATAGAGGTTTCCTACAAATCCTATCAAGAGCGAATACATAACAGATGATTTGAACTGCCCCCTATATACAAGAATATAACTACTATAATACTGCTCCTATATACAAGAATATAACTACTATAATACTGCTCCCTATATACAAGAATATAACTACTATAATACTGCCCCCTATATACAAGAATATAACTGCTATAATACTGCCTCCTATATACAAGAATATAACTACTATAATACTGTCCCCTATATACAAGAATATAACTACTATAATACTGCTCCCTATATACAAGAATATAACTACTATAATACTGCCCCTATATACAAGAATATAACTACTATAATACTGCCTGCTATATACAAGAATATAACTACTATAATACTGCTCCTATATACAAGAATATAACTACTATAATACTGCTCCCTATATACAAGAATATAACTACTATAATACTGCCCCTATATACAAGAATATAACTACTATAATACTGCCCCTATATACAAGAATATAACTACTATAATACTGCCCCTATATACAAGAATATAACTACTATAATACTGCTCCTATATACAAGAATATAACTACTATAATACTGCCCCCTATATACAAGAATATAACTACTATAATACCGCCCCTACATACAAGAATATAACTACTAATACTACCCCCTATATACAAGAATATAACTACTATAATACTGCTTTTATATACAAGTATATAACTACTATAATACTGCTCCTATATACAAGAATATAACTACTATAATACTGCTCCTATATACAAGAATATAACTACTATAATACTGTCCCTATATACAAGACTATAACTACTATAATACTGCTCCTATATACAAGAATATAACTACTATAATACTGCTCCTATATACAAGAATATAACTACTATAATACTGCCCCCTATATACAATAATATAACTACTATAATACTGCCCCTATATACAAGAATATAACTACTATAATACTGCCCCCTATATACAAGAATATAACTACAATAATACTGCCCCTATATACAAGAATATAACTACAATAATACTGCCCCTATATACAAGAATATAACTACTATAATACTGCCCCCTATATACAAGAATATAACTACTATAATACTGCTCCCTATATACAAGAATATAACTACTATAATACTACCCCAATATACAATAATATAACTACTATAATACTGCCCCCATATACAAGAATATAACTACTATAATACTGCCCCTATACACAAGAATATAACTACTATAATACTGCTCCTATATACAAGAATATAACTACTATAATACTGCTCCTATATACAAGAATATAACTACTATAATACTGCTCCCTATATACAAGAATATAACTACTATAATACTGCTCCTTTATACAAGAATATAACTACTATAATACTACCCCCTATATACAAGAATATAACTACTATAATACTGCCCCCTATATACAAGAATATAACTACTATAATACTGCTCCCATTATACAAGAATATAACTACTATAATACTGCTCCCATATACAAGAATATAACTACTATAATACTGCTCCCATATACAAGAATATAACTACTATAATACTGCTGCTATATACAAGAATATAACTACTATAATACTGCCCCTATATACAAGAATATAACTACTATAATACTGCCCCTATATACAAGAATATAACTACTATAATAATACCCCCTATATACAAGAATATAACTACTATAATACTGCTCCTATATACAAGAATATAAGTACTATAATACTGCTCCTATATACAAGAATATAACTACTATAATACTGCCCCTATACACAAGAATATAACTACTATAATACTGCTCCTATATACAAGAATATAACTACTATAATACTGCCACTATATACAAGAATATAACTACTATAATACTGCTCCTATATACAAGAATATAACTACTATAATACTGCTCCCTATATACAAGAATATAACTACTATAATACTGCTCCTATATACAAGAATATAATTACTATAATACTGCCCCTATATACAAGAATATAACTACTATAATACTGCTCCCTATATACAAGAATATAATTACTATAATACTGCTCCCTATATACAAGAATATAAGTACTATAATACTGCCCCCTATATACAAGAATATAACTACTATAATACTGCTCCTATATACAAGAATATAACTACTATAATACTGCCCCCTATATACAAGAATATAACTACTATAATACTGCCCCTATATACAAGAATATAACTACTATAATACTGCCCCCTATATACAAGAATATAACTACTATAATACTGCTGCTATATACAAGAATATAACTACTATAATACTGCCCACTATGGACATGTTTTTGGTCTGGATAGGAGACTCTTTATATTGCATGGTCTCTTGATCAGGGGGCCGCTCCCTGGTATTAGGATGGGTCCGGTTTGTGTTCCTGTTAGGCTAGTTCTGGTTGGACAGGGTTTCTCTGTCTTCGGTGTCAGTCAGCTGCGCCCCGGTCCAGTGCGGGAATTAATTTCGCTTCCACTTCCCGCCTGCGCTCTCTCTGGGATATCCGAGTCTGATGACGTGAAGTCAAGGACATTGTCCACTGCTTTCCAGATGTGGTCTCTGATTTCAGACAGCCGGTAACCCTAATTATTGCAGTTTATATTAGTGGCGGGGCATTTATACAAGGAGCGCCTGATATCTGATTGAGAAACACTACAGAGCCTGAAAGGGCTGATAACAGTGAATAATAGATTGCATGTGTTTTCTCGCCTTTTGCTGTGCATCTTGTAGAGGCCGTGACGGTGATGCAGTGTTATTCTCGGTCACAGTGGAGTAGCAGAGCCGCGCGTCGTGCTGACACGGCAGCTGCACACATATTGTCTAGACGTCTCCTCCAGGGGCTGCCATTACTTTATAATTTCATCCTGGACGTGTTCCTGCCGAGCCGCGCTGTAAAGATGATTGCAAACACCAGACTGAAAAACAAAATAAATATGCCATCGGTACAAAGGAGCAGCATGGGTTAACGCGGTGGGCAAAATGTGCACAAAGACCCTGATAAAAAAAAAATGACCTATTTCACAAAGCCCCATAGATTACGGGCAGCGACACAACGCCGCTCACCGATGATCGTCCCGTATATACAACAAGTTATTATGGTCCCTCTGGGTGTGACTCATAACTCTGTTTATTCTTTCATGAATATAATGCTAGAATTGCAGTGATGACTGACACCAAGGCAGAGTATTTAGATTAATAGATCTGGCTGACTTGCATAATAGATTTTTTTTCTTCTGCCTTTCAGGACGTGTGAAAAGTTGGGTAGCTACTCCTTTTGGCCCAATAATGGCAGCCGTAATTGCTGTTATATCACCACTTTTGTCCTGAGACTTTGCGGACTGAGCATTGTGGGAGTTGTAGTCCTGT
This sequence comes from Rhinoderma darwinii, assembly GCF_050947455.1. Classification (NCBI taxonomy): domain Eukaryota; kingdom Metazoa; phylum Chordata; class Amphibia; order Anura; family Rhinodermatidae; genus Rhinoderma; species Rhinoderma darwinii. The sequence goes on along the minus strand of NC_134689.1, from coordinate 7,180,260 downwards.
AGCATTGATATTGCTGCGGTGGCAGAGCTGTGCCCCCTGTGTTTACCTCGTCCAGCGCTGACGCCAGCACAATCGCTCTTGGTTCTGTACAGTCCTGGATTACTCTTCTGTTGCCGTCATGGCTTTTTCCAGTTTAGAAATCGAACAATGCCAACCTCCGCTCAATGCAGCCCGTAAACGCAGCGCAGCGAGGGGCACCGCAGGACCTGGAACGCGTCCTCTTCTGTCACGTTGGCAAAATCCCAGTCATTGCTTCGTTCATATCCATTTCTGGGAAAGCTGGGTGACCATATAGCAGCTATGATGGCTCCTACAGTGGTTCCACTCCGCTTTCCCAGAAGCCTGAATGGCAATTTTTTCACCACATGATTGAATTAGTTTGCAGTCCGTTGACTGATGGGCATATAGTCCCCTCTCGGTAGATTGGGGGTGCGCCGGCACCCACTAACATGACGCCATAGGACATCTACTCTTCTCATGACCTGTCTGGTGGCAGATCCGACATTAATAGTGGGTGACCTTAGAACTACACCCCGTGCGCAGACATCAGGTCGGACCAGATCTTCTGGTCTTCGTTTTTTTGTTGGCTCCGGCTGAATATATAATTCACTTCAAGGCTCAAGTTAAAGTTTAACACAAAACTGGGATTAAACGCCTCAGTGATTGAGTGAAAGCGATCGGCTGGTCAGGGGAGAGGTGGCTGATGGGGGTTCTGTGTGAATCTACATCTCCAATATGGGTGGACTTGATGTGGATGGGCATTTGAGTCCACACCAGGTCTCCGTGACCACACCGCAGCTGACACAAACCAGGAGACATGTTATCATCACAATCTCTCAGTAGTGCAGCCTCAGGCTTTGGGCCTGTAACTTCATGTGATCAGATCTCAAGCCTAGAAGTGAAGTATTAAGAAGCGGTTTTTACAGGGGCCCTTTATAAGTTTTCTTCTGAGAGGTTTCCTTAAGATGAAATGTTTCACATAATTGAACGTTATAATCGTTTTGCTCTGGTCTTGTAAGATGTCAGATTACGCTGCAGTTCTCGTACAAGTGCCGGACTATCAGAATTGCAGAAACCAGATTAAAGGAACTTTATGTACGGAGCGGATAATTAAGACCTTGCCAACAGGGGGTACGCGCGTTCCTGCCGGGCTGCGGTACGTAGAAGGTGAAGCCTCCAGAGATGGTTTTATTACGCGGGGTTGTATAATACGAGGCGTCTGTGCCAGTTCTCTCCTTGTGTGTCTGAAGTAAATAGTTTCCACTTGGCTGCAAGTGTCGGTGTTGCTGTAAATTCCATATGCGGCGCCTCCCACCCTCCCGCGTAATCGCCGCGCAGAAGAGGCGAGCGCTGGGCTGAACAGTCACAATGCTATAACTTATGGCACCTGCGATGCATTATATAAAGATGGCTGCCAGTGAGTATCTGTAACGCTCACCGCTCCTCTATCAACGCCAGTTTAGTTCCCCCGCACTATATTGACCAGTATGTCTGACAGGGATCTTATACTGCCGGCTGCTGCCTCGTTTCTGCCATATTGGGGCAGGTTGCCACTGACCGCCATTGGCTAAAGCCGAGAACCCCATCCAGGGCCATTAGCCGTTCTTGCGTGTCAAACGCTGTTCTCAAACTCCTTTTAACGTTTTTTTCTGTCCCATTTTGCCGTTCAGCAGAGCTCGAACTAGTGTACTTCATGCGCAAGGAGGTGGCCTCAGCTGCAGGACCCGTACAATGGCGGCCGCCTCAGCCGTAAGGCATGTATAATGGCGCCTGCCTCCGCCAGAGGACATGTATTATAGCGATCGCCTCACCTGTAAGGCATGTATAATGGCGCCCGCCTCCGCCAGAGGACATGTATTATAGTGATCGCCTCACCTGTAGGGCACGTGTATTAGCGCCCGCCTCCGCCAGAGGACATGTATTATAGCGATCGCCTCACCTGTAAGGCATGTGTATTAGCGCCCAACTCCACCAGAGGACATGTATTATAGTGATCACCTCAGCTGTAGGGCATGTGTATTAGCGCCCGCCTCTGCCGGAGGACATGTATTATAGCGATCGCCTCACCTGTAGGGCACGTGTATTAGCGCCCGCCTCTGCCGGAGGACATGTATTATAGCGATCGCCTCACCTGTAGGGCATGTGTATTAGCGCCCGCCTCCGCCAGAGGACATGTATTATAGCGATCGCCTCAGCTGTAGGGCATGTGTATTAGCGCCCGCCTCCACCAGAGGACATGTATTATAGCGATCGCCTCAGCTGTAGGGCATGTGTATTAGCGCCCAACTCCACCAGAGGACATGTATTATAGCGATCGCCTCACCTGTAGGACATGTGTATTAGCGCCCGCCTCCGCCAGAGGACATGTATTATAGCGATCGCCTCACCTGTAGGGCATGTGTATTAGCGCCCGCCTCTGCCGGAGGACATGTATTATAGCGATCGCCTCACCTGTAGGGCATGTGTATTAGCGCCCGCCTCTGCCGGAGGACATGTATTATAGCGATCGCCTCAGCTGTAGGGCATGTGTATTAGCGCCCGCCTCCGCCAGAGGACATGTATTATAGCGATCGCCTCACCTGTAGGGCATGTGTATTAGCGCCCGCCTCCGCCAGAGGACATGTATTATAGCGATCGCCTCACCTGTAGGGCATGTGTATTAGCGCCCGCCTCTGCCGGAGGACATGTATTATAGCGATCGCCTCAGCTGTAGGGCATGTGTATTAGCGCCCGCCTCCACCAGAGGACATGTATTATAGTGATCGCCTCACCTGTAGGGCACGTGTATTAGCGCCCGCCTCCACCAGAGGACATGTATTATAGCGATCGCCTCACCTGTAGGGCACGTGTATTAGCGCCCGCCTCCGCCAGAGGACATGTATTATAGCGATCGCCTCACCTGTAGGACATGTGTATTAGCGCCCAACTCCACCAGAGGACATGTATTATAGCGATCGCCTCACCTGTAGGGCATGTGTATTAGCGCCCGTCTCTGCCGGAGGACATGTATTATAGCGATCGCCTCACCTGTAGGGCATGTGTATTAGCGCCCGCCTCTGCCGGAGGACATGTATTATAGCGATCGCCTCACCTGTAGGGCATGTGTATTAGCGCCCGCCTCTGCCAGAGGACATGTATTATAGCGATCGCCTCACCTGTAGGGCATGTGTATTAGCGCCCGCCTCTGCCAGAGGACATGTATTATAGCGATCGCCTCACCTGTAGGGCATGTGTATTAGCGCCCGCCTCTGCCAGAGGACATGTATTATAGCGATCGCCTCACCTGTAGGGCATGTGTATTAGCGCCCGCCTCTGCCGGAGGACATGTATTATAGCGATCGCCTCAGCTGTAGGGCATGTGTATTAGCGCCCGCCTCCGCCAGAGGACATGTATTATAGCGATCGCCTCAGCTGTAGGGCATGTGTATTAGCGCCCAACTCCACCAGAGGACATGTATTATAGCGATCGCCTCACCTGTAGGGCATGTGTATTAGCGCCCGCCTCCGCCAGAGGACATGTATTATAGCGATCGCCTCACCTGTAGGGCACGTGTATTAGCGCCCGCCTCCGCCAGAGGACATGTATTCTAGCGATCGCCTCACCTGTAGGGCATGTGTATTAGCGCCCGCCTCTGCCAGAGGACATGTATTATAGCGATCGCCTCTGCCGGAGGACATGTATTATAGCGATCGCCTCAGCTGTAGGGCATGTGTATTAGCGCCCGCCTCCGCCAGAGGACATGTATTATAGCGATCGCCTCACCTGTAGGGCATGTGTATTAGCGCCCGCCTCCGCCAGAGGACATGTATTATAGCGATCGCCTCACCTGTAGGGCACGTGTATTAGCGCCCGCCTCCACCAGAGGACATGTATTATAGCGATCGCCTCAGCTGTAGGGCATGTGTATTAGCGCCCGCCTCTGCCAGAGAACATGTATTATAGTGATCGCCTCACCTGTAGGGCACGTGTATTAGCGCCCGCCTCTGCCAGAGGACATGTATTATAGCGATCGCCTCAGCTGTAGGGCATGTGTATTAGCGCCCGCCTCCGCCAGAGGACATGTATTATAGCGATCGCCTCAGTCATCGGGCTATGAGGGGGATATGGGGCACTCACATTTTGGCCAGGTCGACGCTGGGTTGTCCGAACAGGTTTCGTGGGTAGGAGAACCGCTGTCCCGGAGGCTATGTTAGCCGCGAGGCGGTGGGTCAGGTGCAGATGATGCAAATCGGGCGCGGAGGTCTGGATGTAATTATTGTTCGATCGATACTTTTTTTAATCGGTGTTTCGGTGAACCTCCAAGCGACCAGCGTGCGTTCAGTTTGATGAAACCTCATCCACACCCCGACTAGGAGCGCCCTGTGGTTTACTTTGCCTTCCAGCCTCAGTCGTAGGGCACACATAATAGCGCCCGCCGGAGCTGTAGGGTATGTGGGTATGTGTAGGATCGCCAGCTGCAGGGCATTTATAATATAATCTCCAAATTCTCCCATCTTGTCGGCCATTTTCCAGTGATGGCAGGTTTGCCCCCTCAGACTGTTCTACGAGGTGAATGCCCAGTGGAAGGTCTAGTGCCGGGGCGACCGGGGATTAGTCGACTGAAGGAGTCTTAAGTGTTTCCTGCTGTTTCTTCTCCCCCATGACAGGTCGCTGGTGAGGAGATTAGGACGCGGCTTCCACTATCGGCCATTGTTTGCGCAGTCGCCTGGTGACCACTCCACAATGTCCTGCAAACAATCTCCATTTTATCTCCATTATTCCAGTTTGTTTTCCTAGGCAGACAATGTCGGGCCCTGTGAATCCCGCACAGACTGATAATGAAAGCCCAAATTCTCCCTCCCTCAGTGTTATCACAGTAAACCGCCCACGTCCGTGCTGGCGGAATAAAACGCTTTTGTTTCCACCAGCCATTGTCCCGATTGTCCACTTTGACATCTTTACTGCCTTTACGCCATTATTTTTCTTCTCTATTCACATCCAAAGCCACTTCAGTCAGGTTTGCTGATACCAGAGAGCAGTGCGTTGTCGGACCCCACGTGATCTGTTTGGTCACATGTCTGACAACCGTGCGGAGATAAACGGCTGGTTCTAAGGGCAACCAGCAAAGTTGTGAATGCAGCTTTGGCTGTGACTAGAGTATAAGACCTAATGTGATTCTAAAACAAAATTGGGTAGAACAGAATATACTAAGCTCGCCATACACACTAGATAAGTCGGTGATGCACGTGAACTGACAATCTCATGTGTATGGGAGTCTCCCGACAGCAGATGTCGGGGTCATAGAAGGATCGGGCATGCTGGATTTAAACATGTGATTCTTTATTCCCTCGGGAGATAAGCCGATGTCAGAGGGGTCTGACCGAAGCTTATCCCTTCTCCTCGTGTATGGCCAGCTAAATGTGCCCATGGTCACCCAGCTTTTCACAGATCCTGAAGGACGTAATTTTAATGTAGATAAACGTTCTCCCTCCTTTCCCCTGCTACTCTTCCTGGGTGTCAGTCTTCACTGTTTTTCTGGCATGATATTCAGTACTACAGGGTATCATTCAGTGTGCTGCAGAACAGATGAAGTATATTGTGATTGTAATCAGTAAGCAATGGCGCGACTGAGGGTGTCCTGGAATAGCTCTTTAATGAGCGATTTTATAATGGCGCAGTATGGTGGCAGATGGTTCATCTAGAGGTATTAAGACTTAGCCGTTAAGAATGAGGAGCTTGATGGACTGAAAAAAATAAAAGAACATATTAAAGCTTTTTGCCATTGAAATCGGTCAACTAATGACCGCCCCGTGAACACGTGTGAACGCTTTTATGGCCGCAGTCGCCACGACCTGCGCAGTCTGGATATAGTTCTTTTATATAAAAATATAGAAAATTGACTATTAGGACATACGGACGTCCTAGAGGGACCCACCTCTGAGGATGAGAAGTTATGTATCGGTGTCTCCCGCTATGACGGACCGTCAATGAATTACGTGGGCAGTCATGTGGCCAAAACTCCCTTCAGCAATAACCGCAGGTTGCCAGAAGCCGGGCCTGATCACCGGGTCGGCTTCCATCTGCTAGAACTACAACTCTCAGCATGCCCTGATAGGAGATATGAGGGCACTCCCTATTAGATAATGGATTTAAAAAAGCCGCACGTGCAGATATTGCAATGGTTTTAGTGTGTCTGGAAGAGGAAGGTTCAGCAGCCGCGTCGTGCACACATGTAAGGGTATGTTCACACGCCCTATTTACGGACGTAATTTAGGCGTTTTACACCTCGAATTACGGACGAAAAAACTTCTCCAAACCGTTAACGCGTCAAAAGACGGCGCGTAAAAAGACGCCCGCTTCAAAGACGTGCATGTCACTTCTTGGGACGTAATTGGAGCCGTTTTTCATTGACCCCATTGAAAAACCGCTCCAATTACGTCCGTAAAAGACGCCGCGAAAAACGCCTGCAATGTCTGAAATTCAGGAGCTGTTTTTGCCTGAAAACGGCTCCGTAATTTCAGACGTAATTGGCGTTGCCGTGTGGACATACCCTTACTGATGAGACTCCGGTATATTCTGCAGAGCTGTCCCTTGTCTCCAGCTGTCAAAATACGAAGCCGTGGAAATCCGTGGCGCAGCATTAGTTGTGCAGATAACGTGGAATTCTGTCTGGTCAAATATTCTGACGCACCTCCAAGTCCACTATTAGGAAGGCTTCTCACACGGCGCATATCAGGCCCTGCGACAAGACCAGCGTCTAAAGTAGATGAATGGATGAAAACAAGTCCTTGTACTGGCAGAGCAGATTTGCCATTCAGGAGCCTGGGAAAGCTGAGTGACAACTACTTTAGCAACTTGGTTATATCTGTGGTGAAGCTTCCGCAGCAATTGTCCTCTAACTTCCCCAGGGTTGTAATCTGCCCGGTTATGAAGATGTGGACCCCACGCTCCTGTATCACTTCACAGCTAGGCAGGTTTTCCATTCAGGAGTCCAGGAAAGCTGAGTGTCAACCTCCGTGATTACTATATTGGTTGTCTGCCAGCTTTTTAAAAGGCCTTGCTCACGTCTGCGTAGGTGTTTCTGTTGTTCTGCTCCGTCAGAGAAGCTGCACAACGAAAATACTGGATGCGCCGGTTATGTTGAATGACTGACACCTCATCGGGGCCTGACGGAGCCCATTGTTTTTAATGGGTTCTGTTGTGTTTCCGTCGTGGTGTCCGCCGTTTTACCGGAAACCGCACAGAATACGGTCGACTACGTTATTGCTTCCGGCAAAACGAAGGGTCCGGTGCACAAAAGAGGCAAACGTAAACCAGGGGCACCGGCTCCGTCACCATTGAAATCAAAGGTGATGGAGACTGAACCCTCTGGTCTCTGTCAGTGTCGGTTTGTGTCTGCTCGGGGTCCCGTTCTGACGGAAACCTCAGACGGAACGTCAGAATGGGACCCCAACGCAGATGTGAATGAAGCCTTACGGAGTTTTCGTCTGGATCTGTGGAGGAGGCCCCTAACGGAGCCTTAAACGCAGATGTGAACGAGTCCTGAGGGTCCTCTTACGCGGCCTGACGTGGTGGACGTGTAAACGAGCGCTGATCATAGAGGCCGCTTGTTGATCGGCGCTCGTTTTCTCCTTTCACACGGATCTATGTCTGGGGAGGAGCGCTCATTATTACCATCGCTCGGCCTCCGCGCGTCTCCCTGTTTACATACTGAGATGTGCTGCCGCCAACTATATTATTTTCGGTTGCATAAACGATACAATCCGCTGATGAACGAGCATTCGTTGCCCGTTCATTGGCCGATCGCTGCCCTGTTTACACGGGGCAATGATCAGGAACAAACGTTCTGTAAATGCTCATTTGCCCGATAAGAAACCGCCTAATAGCGTATTTAAGGTATCTGTACAACTTGGGGCTGTATATGGCCAAACTTAACAGGCCAATCCCACAATACCCCCCCCCCCCCCAAAAAATGTTGTCCAAGACTCAATAAAGTTTTTATTGAACAGAGCACAGGAAGTACAGTAACTTCCAAAACTACAGCTGGCCTTGTTGCCCATAGTAACCAATAAGGGATCAGCTTTCATATTCAAAACCACAATGGAAAAATGAAACGTGGATTCTCATTGGTTGCTAAGCATCTATAGCAACCATTCAGATGTTTTTCTTTCATTTTCTAACCCTCAATAGCAAAATGAAAGCCGGGTGGTAGATAAAATAGGGGTTGTGATGTCGAGTGCCATGCTTTATGCGGAGACAATTTTTTGTGAAATATCCCTAGGGACTAGGATAGTGAAAGAGAAGGCTATGTTCACACACTTACTAAAAAAAAGTCTGAAAATACGGAGCTGTCTTCAAGGGAAAACCTCTCCTGATTTTCAGCCGTTTTTTAAGCAAACTCGCGTTTTTTTTTATGGCCATTTTTGGAGCTGTTTTTCTATAGAGTCCGTTAAAAACTGCTCCAAAAGTCGCTCAAGAAGTGACATGCGTAAAAAAAAAACGCCCCGTCGGAACAGAACGCCGTTTTTCCCATTGAAATCAATGGGCAGATGTTTGGAGGCGTTCTGTTTCCGATTTTTTTCGGACCGAAAATAAGCCGTGCGAACATACCCTCATATCAACATTGCTAGTGCTCTAGAATCGGTGCAAATGTAACACTGGCAGCGGCGGCCTGGTATCAATTTCCGGACGGGCCGGTCGGTTACCGACTCGGTGGCAACCCTAGAAATAAAGCTGCGCTCTGCATTCATTCTCGTCGCCTCCTTTGGCGCTCATGAGCCATGCGTCTGGGTCATGGACAGTCCCTGGAGCCTCGGAGGGTTTCTTATAGTCAGATCTTTAAATCTGAATGAAGTGGCTGATAATACCGCGTGTTCTCCATAACCCCGTGCACTGCGCGTCTGCCGGCTCCATTTGTTGGACCGATCTGTCTGACAAATTTTCATCTTTTGTGGCGTTTACGGCCAAATCATATTAGATTTTAGACCGAACGACGCAGATTTAGATCCGTAAACTGCCGGCTGAAAAGATAAATATATCCGTATGGTGCATGTCCCTTTAAAATTACGTCTGGGGATACATTGTGACTTGAGGGGCTCCAAGTCATGTGACCTGTATGATAACGTACTGCGGCCTTCATGGGCAGTTGCGCAATTTTTTTTGAATTGCAGAAAACTTTTTTTCGAAACGGAAGTCGTCGTCGTCTTCGATCAAGATCCATTCAACCGTTTCTTATATTGGTTTCTGTGAAATCCGCCTTGAGCGGCTGCCATTATTGTATTTTACCCGGCTTTTCTAGTGTCCTGAATAACATTTGTGCCTCGTTATGCAGCATCGCAGGAGTAGGGGGCTGTATCGCTGCCCTTCAGGACTCTAGGAAAGTTGGATTCCAACCCCTACGGCCGTGGTTATACTGGCTGTTATCCAGGCTTTCCACTAACTCCAAGCATCGGCGTGGCGGCGGCAGATGAAGGCGCTGTATTCCCTGTAGATTTTATTTTACGCTCATTATTGAGCGCGTCTTGTGGGTTCTGAGGTCCGTTCCTTATTGGTTTGCAGTGACTTTGATTATGTACAGAAGACGTCTTCATATTAAAGAGACGCTGACCGGGAGACGTCTACTCCGGCCTCTTCACCTCTGTAGTAAAAAATGGAACACTTGTGTCATATCCTGGCCGCCATCTTCCCCGCTGGATTAGAAGCGTATCAATGCAAGTAACCGCCATGTATGTGACAACTTCGGTGACATTGCGTAGGATTAATGAAGCTGTGCGGTGCTGGGGTCATTATAATTCTGCCGTTTTAAAAATCGCCGCCATTCACAATTCTGTTGGTTGTTATTGGAAACTGTCAGCAAGCTTGTACAGACACCACACTAACCGCTTAGCCGAGCTCCTGTAATGCAGGGAGAAAGTTTGTTGTTTTTTGCTACAGATGACTGTACAGTAGTATAAAGACTTCCCAATGTAGATCACCTGAACAGAATCTGTGCAGACACTGAACAAGCAGGCAATACTGAGAGGTTTCAGCACTGAAGACTGCAGAATAGTGAGTGCAGCTCTGGAGTATAATACAGGATATAACTCAGGATCAGTACAGGATAAGTAATGTAATGTATGTACACAGTGACTCCATCAGCAGAATAGTGAGTGCAGCTCTGGAGTATAATACAGGATATAACTCAGGATCAGTACAGGATAAGTAATGTAATGTATGTACACAGTGACCCCACCAGCAGAATAGTGAGTGCAGCTCTGGGGTATAATACAGGATATAACTCAGGATCAGTACAGGATAAGTAATGTAATGTATGTACACAGTGACTCCACCAGCAGAATAGTGAGTGCAGCTCTGGAGTATAATACAGGATATAACTCAGGATCAGTACAGGATAAGTAATGTAATGTATGTACACAGTGACTCCACCAGCAGAATAGTGAGTGCAGCTCTGGAGTATAATACAGGATATAACTCAGGATCAGTACAAGATAAGTAATGTAATGTATGTACACAGTGACTCCACCAGCAGAATAGTGAGTGCAGCTCTGGAGTATAATACAGGATATAACTCAGGATCAGTACAGGATAAGTAATGTAATGTATGTACACAGTGACTCCACCAGCAGAATAGTGAGTGCAGCTCTGGAGTATAATACAGGATGTAACTCAGGATCAGTACAGGATCAGTAATGTAATGTATGTACACAGTGGCTCCACCAGCAGAATAGTGAGTGCAGCTCTGGAGTATAATACAGGATGTAACTCGGGATCAGTACAGGATAAGTAATGTATGTACACAGTGACTCCACCAGCAGAATAGTGAGTGCAGCTCTGGAGTATAATACAGGATGTAACTCAGGATCAGTACAGGATAAGTAATGTAATGTATGTACACAGTGACTTCACCAGCAGAATAGTGAGTGCAGATCTGGAGTATAATACAGGTTGTAACTCAGGATCAGTGCAGGATAAGTAATGTATGTACACAGTGACTCCACCAGCAGAATAGTGAGAGCAGCTCTGGAGTATAATACAGGATGTAACTCAGGATCAGTACAGGATAAGTAATGTATGTACACAGTGACTCCACCAGCAGAATAGTGAGTGCAGCTCTGGAGTATAATACAGGATGTAACTCCGGATCAGTACAGGATAAGTAATGTAATGTATGTACACAGTGACTCCACCAGCAGAATAGTGAGTGCAGCTCTGGAGTATAATACAGGGTGTAACTCAGGATCAGTACAGGATAAGTAATGTAATGTATGTACACAGTGACTTCACCAGCAGAATAGTGAGTGCAGCTCTGGAGTATAATACAGGATGTAACTCAAGATCAGTACAGGATAAGTAATGTAATGTATGTACACAGTGACTCCACCAGCAGAATAGTGACTGCAGCTCTGGAGTATAATACAGGATGTAACTCAAGATCAGTGCAGGATAAGTAATGTATGTACACAGTGACACCTCCAGCAGAATAGTGAGTGCAGCTCTGGAGTATAATACAGGATGTAACTCAGGATCAGTACAGGATAAGTAATGTATGTACACAGTGACTCCACCAGCAGAATAGTGAGTGCAGCTCTGGAGTATAATACAGGATGTAACTCAGGATCAGTACAGGATAAGTAATGTAATGTATGTACACAGTGACTCCACCAGCAGAATAGTGAGTACAGCTCTGAAGTATAATACAGGATGTAACTCAGGAACAGTACAGGATAAGTAATGTAATGTATGTACACAGTGACTCCACCAGCAGAATAGTGAGTGCAGCTCTGAAGTATAATACAGGATGTAACTCAGGATCAGTACAGGATAAGTAATGTAATGTATGTATAACGTGACTCCACCAGCAGAATAGTGAGTGCAGCTCTGGAGTATAATACAGGATGTAACTCAGGATCAGTACAGGATAAGTAATGTAATGTATGTACACAGTGACTCCACCGGCAGAATAGTGAGTGCAGCTCTGGAGTATAATACAGGATGTAGCTCAGGATCAGTACAGGATAAGTTATGTGATGTATGTACACAGTGACTCCACCAGCAGAATAGTGAGTGCAGCTCTGGAGTATAATACAGGATGTAATTCAGGATCAGTACAGGATAAGTAATGTAATGTATGTACACAGTGACTCCACCAGCAGAATAGTGAGTGCAGCTCTGGAGTATAATACAGGATGTAATTCAGGATCAGTACAGGATAAGTAATGTAATGTATGTACACAGTGACTCCACCAGCAGAATAGTGAGTGCAGCTCTGGAGTATAATACAGGATGTAACTCAGGATCAGTACAGGAGACACAATGTAAATTGCATAAAAGACGATTGCTTCTGCCTTTTCGTCTCTGTCGCTACTAAGGACTGGCTGAGATTTCCCATTATAGGAACGTTTGTCCATTAGTGTTGTGGATAAGATTTCTATTCATGTATATGACTCCTCCTGGTATAGCAGCCGTGCTGTCCTGCGGCCTCCGTCGTCTGTGAGATGATCTGAAGATGTTCCGGCCTCTGTCCTGAGACACGGGATCTAATCCTACAACAAATGACCTCACACCTCAGGAATGACTCGTCTTCGTTCCTCGCTTATGTCTCATCTTCCAGTTTACTGCAGCGACCCGGGTTATATCTGGAGAAAATCCCTTCCACATCTCATGAGTTTAATTAGACAAATTTACCATTCAGGATTCGTGGAAAGCTGGGTGATGGCTGTTTTTGGAAACGTATTCCGATTTATGATCAAAGTCAAACCAATTTTTTTTTTTATAATTCCGCTTTGTCGCTACCATGGGTTAGTTCTGATTTGATGCCATCCATGTGCCCATTATAAAGGATGGGGGTGGACCTGACTGGCAGGACCCGGCATCTGCAGTGTAAGATACGAGCCGCATAGAGGACCCCGCAGATAACCCAGGCAAGGAAAGAGTCCGCGTCACGTCTGCCCCTCAGCCGAGAAGGAAATCTGGAGCGGAGAGATCAGGAAACCCATTCACATCCATATCCGCCGTGAAAGCAGCTCCACGTCATGTAATCGCTGGGGTGGAGTTTACTCCCGACCACTTAAAGGGGAAGAAGTTCTGGTGGTTGCCTAGAAACGGACGCCAGCGGGTGACTATGCCGGAGAGCCGGTCCGCTCTGCTCCCCCTTTATTACACCCCATATGTCCTAATATTCAAGATAAAGACCCATTTAATGGTAAATTAACCTAATCATTATATAATGAAAGTTTGCCATTCACTTTTACTGCGGTCTTACCTTTTTTAAGATCTCTGTTTGCTGTCAGTGAATAGGAATCTCCAGGTTTGCACCCCGAGGCTAAAAATCTGTACAGCTGTCTCATAGCTGAGGGCTTGGTACAATGTTAGGCCCATTTACACAGAACCGTTTTTTCAAAACCGCAACGAGCAGGTACGTGGTGGAGATATAGATCATTTCGATCATTGGGGAGGCGTTTCCTGCGAGCCGTGTGATAGTCGGGTGTAGACGCTGTGAATGTAAAGGTCGTGTGCGTTTACCGATACTGAATGAATCGTAACCAGTGTAAAGGGGCGTATGTCTAGGATCGACTGCCGGGACCCCCACCCCTTCTCAAACTGAAGGAGCCGCACCGCTAGTTAAAGTCACACTTTCTGGGTGGGCTGGTAGTGAAGCCTCATTTACTTCGTTCCAGAGGTCACACCCCCACCAATCAAAGTTTTGATATATGGGAATACCCCTTTAAGGCTTCAGTATTCTATCTCCATATCAGAGGATTGTCTAGACTGGATACAATTGTAACAAACCCTCAGCTGTGAGAAGTATTAGGGAGCCCATACACATTAGAGGAAAACTGGCAGGACCGGTCAACTGTCTAATCTGTATGGAGATGTCCCAACTCTCCACCCTATAGAAGGTTTCATGGGAAAGAAGGATCGGCCTGTTGGATTTTAACATGCCCGATCCGTTTCTTTTTCCGCGTGAGGTTATCCGCTACCAGAGGTGTCTGCCAGCGACTTATTCCCCATTGAAAAAGCACGCACACTCAAACTGCTAGATATAAAAAGAATGTGTACCATTCACTGACCGCAAGCAGGTGACTTGAAAAAGTCTATTAGAAGGTTGCCGAGCTTTTCTTTATACGATGATTTAAGCTTTGAGGAAAGATTTGGATTATGAGTTTTTGAGGTTGCGCTCGGCGATTGTGCGCCGGTCAGAATCCGCCATCTTGTATAAAGGAGCGGAACGTTGACGACGTCTTCTCCCCTCCCCCCAAACCTCAGTGATACGGGGACAATTAGAAATGGCTGCTGTTTTCAGGACTGCCTGGCTGCATGGGGGGGGAGTTTTCCATCGGCGCGGCGTTTTCTATTTTCCACCTCCTGCGCCGCACTAGTAACATCTGTTCGACATTTCCACTTCCCGCACTCCGCAGTCTTCTCTATTTTTAGGATTTAATCGCTCTGAATGAGGTTTTACCAGAAAGACCCAAAACGTATGTTCCGCCCAGCGCAGGGAGGGTCCGGGGTAATTATCCACCTTTCACCGCCGTGAGTACCTGTCCTGACAACCGGCGGGTTCATTCTTTACTGAGAGCGATCGTCATTAAAAATCCATTATAATATTAGGAGGTAAAAATAGATGCGATGACGCCCCTCACGGGGCGGGTCACGGTCTCTTATTTCAGCTCTGAAAAAAACGGTGTTTTCCCTTTAAAAGAAATGGAGTTCCGCTTTACCCCAGTTCACACATGGCGAATATTTTTGCTGCAGTTTTTTATTTTTTTTTTTTTTTGTGGATTTTACGCAAATTTTGTCACTGATTTTGCTGCGGAACGCACCCTCCGCATTGCAGCGGGTGAAAACCCTGATCACTGACTCTGTGCTGTAAATTTGTCGCGGGTTTTCGATGCTGAATACGCGGCGAAGTCCTTGCCTAAAACATACAGATTTTACTGCGGAGAAAGTCTGCGGTGTTTGGACTCGTGGAGATAAAAATTAGTGATCAGGGGAGGCAGGATTTCTTGCACTCGTCCCATTAAAGAACACTATGAAGCCTCTCCCCAGCCTGAAGTGGCTGATAACAGGGAGCAATAGATTACATGTGCAAATGTCAAGGATTAGAATAACATGGATGCTTTCTTTAAAACCGCACCACTTCTGTCCGCAGGTTGCGTCTGGTATTGCAGCTCAACCGCATTCACTTCAATGAAGCTGAGCTGCAGTACCAGACACAACCTGCGGACAGGAGTGGCGCTATTTTTTATTTTTGAAAGAATGCATCCGTGTATTTCTAATACTGGACAACCCCTTTAAGGCACAGGGCACCCTACAGTCTTACCTTCTCTGCATTAGCAGATGTGCACTTTGTTCTCTGTTATCAGCCATTTCAGGCTGGAGAAAGGATGTCGAATTTAGCATGAGTGCAGGAGAATATATCTCCAGAAACATTTACATCCATATGTGTGTCGGATATAAGCCAGCACTTTTATAACGCGGCGAATTCGGCAGCGAAAATTGTATGCGATGTTTACGCCACTGGCCCTTTAAATTGTGTTGATGTCATGTGATATTTCCGGTAACAGTCAAGGTGATAAATAATGTCCACAGGGGTCATCGGCTGACGAGCGTCGGTAGTGACATGTGATGTTTTCTAGGAATTGGATCTAGGGCCGTTAACAGGGGCCCTCACGAGTCCTAATCGCCACGAACGGGTTTTACTTACGTTTTTTTTTTTTCTTTCTGTAGCAGTTACCAGATGAAGATGTCGTCCGAACGTAGGGGCGGAATATTACAGCTACAGGTCGCACTCTTAGACCGGGTTCACACGCTTAACAAAAAAACAGCTCTGATTTTCATGCGTTTTTTTTTATGCCCGTTTTTGGAGCTGTTTTTCTATTGACCCAATGAAAAACGGCTGGAGAAGTGACATACACTTTTTTTACGGGGCGCCGTTTTTTCCATTGAAATCAATGGGCAGATCTTTGGTGCGTTCAGCCCCCCGTATTTTCAGCGGTATTCTGGGGCGTTTACGGCCCGGAAAACGTCTGAAAAAAGGCCGTGTGAACATACCCTTAGTAGCTAAAACGGCAGAAAAAAGTGCTGTTTTCTCATCGGATCGCTGAACGAATATAGAGAACTCGTAGTTATGAGTCCCGTGTATCATAAAGGGATCGTCCGTCCCCCCCACCTCTCCCTGCAGTGACTGACGGGCTGCTGTGTATGAACATACCGTATAGACAGCGAGCTGTCAATCATCGGGGGGAGCGATCCTCATGCATAACTAGGACTCCTCTATCCTTTCAGCGATCCTCAGTTATTCATTAGAGGGCCCCCCCCCCCCCCCCCGATGATTGACAGGCCGCCGTGTATAGTGTATCCGCACACACAGCAGCCAGTCAGTCACTGCAGGGAGAGGTGGGGGGAGCGATGCCTTCATTAATAAGCCGCACTCATAGCTCTGACTCCTCGATGTTCTTTCAGCGGTCGTATTATCCACACGGAGCCATTTTGTGTGCCATTTTGGCTAGTAAGGGTACGGAGCTGTAGCTGTAATGTTCTGCTCTTACGTAGGACCGCATATTCACTGACAGATGAACTGTCGTCTTCCGCCATGTTGTTAATATTTCCATTCAACCATTTCTTAGTTATCTGTTTCTAAGAAAGCTGGGGGCCAACAATATGGCCGCAACTGCAGCCCCCACAGGCGTAGCCTCCAGTCTTTCCCAGAGTCCTGAATAGCAAATCTACCTAGTAGTTCTGTGACCGTACAGGAGCGGAGGGAGCAGGGCTATTCCCATTATGGAAAGTGATGGTATATAGCTGGGATATGACGTCACTTCCTGATCGGTGATGTCAGACGTCAGGACCTCCGTTGATACGGAGAAAGATGGGGCCGCAGCGCCGGGTTTAGAACTGCGTCCCCTTCAAAGTTTTAACCTGCACAGAGCCGTGGTCCCTTCATTCTCAGGACCATGGGGGTCCCGGCAATCGGACCCCAAACTATCGGGAAGTGATGTCATATCCATCTGTGATGGGAATACTTCTATCAACTAGGCAGATTTAAGATGTTTGGAAAGCTAGGTGACTATGGAGTAATGGTGGCCGTATATCAAGCTTCCGGTGACCACCGCTGTAACGGCGGCATTAAGGACGAATTTCAGTGGCTCTGCCCACTATTCTACAATTTAGGAATCAAATCCTTGTTTTGGGATTTGAAATGGAAGGTAAATATTTTCAGATTTAAAGGGCCACTAACCCGAAGTTGGACAGATTATAATAGTGCAGGAGCGTTATAAGCTGAGCGGCTGATATCCGGCACACAAATGGATGTCGTGATTATAAGGTCAGGGAGGTTTCTGCTCTTCAGGTCACTCATCGCAACACTACAGTCATAGCATCCCCTAGCTTGGTGGCTGATAACAGGGAACAATAGCTCAGATTGAGCTGTACGTGGAGAAGACGGACTGTAGTGTCCCTTGTACCCTCAGTGATGTCACACATTCTCCTCATCATTACTGGATAATTAGCTCCACCTTAGTAATTAATAGACAATCCGCTAATTGTCCCGCAAACCAAGCCGGAAATGTCAGAGCGATCAACGGCGTACAAGTATAGAGCGGAGACAATGACCTAATACTACTCTCATCGTGTCCTAATACTACTCTCATCGTGTCCTAATACTACTCTCATCGTGTCCTAATACTACTCTCATAGTGTCCTAATACTACTCTCACCGTCTCCTAATACTACTCTCACCGTCTCCTAATACTACTCTCACCGTCTCCTAATACTACTCTCACCGTCTCCTAATACTACTCTCATCGTGTCCTAATACTACTCTCATCGTGTCCTAATACTACTCTCATCGTCTCCTAATACTACTCTCACCGTGTCCTAATACTACTCTCACCGTGTCCTAATACTACTCTCACCGTGTCCTAATACTACTCTCATCGTGTCCTAATACTACTCTCATCGTGTCCTAATACTACTCTCATCGTGTCCTAATACTACTCTCATCGTGTCCTAATACTACTCTCATCGTGTCCTAATACTACTCTCATCGTGTCCTAATACTACTCTCATCGTGTCCTAATACTACTCTCATCGTGTCCTAATACTACTCTCATCGTGTCCTAATACTACTCTCATCGTGTCCTAATACTACTCTCATCGTGTCCTAATACTACTCTCATCGTGTCCTAATACTACTCTCACCGTGTCCTAATACTACTCTCACCGTGTCCTAATACTACTCTCACCGTGTCCTAATACTACTCTCACCGTGTCCTAATACTACTCTCACCGTGTCCTAATACTACTCTCACCGTGTCCTAATACTACTCTCACCGTGTCCTAATACTACTCTCACCGTGTCCTAATACTACTCTCACCGTGTCCTAATACTACTCTCACCGTGTCCTAATACTACTCTCACCGTGTCCTAATACTACTCTCACCGTGTCCTAATACTACTCTCACCGTGTCCTAATACTACTCTCACCGTGTCCTAATACTACTCTCACCGTGTCCTAATACTACTCTCACCGTGTCCTAATACTACTCTCACCGTGTCCTAATACTACTCTCACCGTGTCCTAATACTACTCTCACCGTGTCCTAATACTACTCTCACCGTGTCCTAATACTACTCTCACCGTGTCCTAATACTACTCTCACCGTGTCCTAATACTACTCTCACCGTGTCCTAATACTACTCTCACCGTGTCCTAATACTACTCTCACCGTGTCCTAATACTACTCTCACCGTGTCCTAATACTACTCTCACCGTGTCCTAATACTACTCTCACCGTGTCCTAATACTACTCTCACCGTGTCCTAATACTACTCTCACCGTGTCCTAATACTACTCTCACCGTGTCCTAATACTACTCTCACCGTGTCCTAATACTACTCTCACCGTGTCCTAATACTACTCTCACCGTGTCCTAATACTACTCTCACCGTGTCCTAATACTACTCTCACCGTGTCCTAATACTACTCTCACCGTGTCCTAATACTACTCTCACCGTGTCCTAATACTACTCTCACCGTGTCCTAATACTACTCTCACCGTGTCCTAATACTACTCTCACCGTGTCCTAATACTACTCTCACCGTGTCCTAATACTACTCTCACCGTGTCCTAATACTACTCTCACCGTGTCCTAATACTACTCTCACCGTGTCCTAATACTACTCTCACCGTGTCCTAATACTACTCTCACCGTGTCCTAATACTACTCTCACCGTGTCCTAATACTACTCTCACCGTGTCCTAATACTACTCTCACCGTGTCCTAATACTACTCTCACCGTGTCCTAATACTACTCTCACCGTGTCCTAATACTA
Organism: Rhinoderma darwinii; assembly: GCF_050947455.1. Lineage (NCBI taxonomy): Eukaryota > Metazoa > Chordata > Amphibia > Anura > Rhinodermatidae > Rhinoderma > Rhinoderma darwinii. Next base: position 7,160,942 of record NC_134689.1, on the reverse strand, counting down.
CTCTCACCGTGTCCTAATACTACTCTCACCGTGTCCTAATACTACTCTCACCGTGTCCTAATACTACTCTCACCGTGTCCTAATACTACTCTCACCGTGTCCTAATACTACTCTCACCGTGTCCTAATACTACTCTCACCGTGTCCTAATACTACTCTCACCGTGTCCTAATACTACTCTCACCGTGTCCTAATACTACTCTCACCGTGTCCTAATACTACTCTCACCGTGTCCTAATACTACTCTCACCGTGTCCTAATACTACTCTCACCGTGTCCTAATACTACTCTCACCGTGTCCTAATACTACTCTCACCGTGTCCTAATACTACTCTCACCGTGTCCTAATACTACTCTCACCGTGTCCTAATACTACTCTCACCGTGTCCTAATACTACTCTCACCGTGTCCTAATACTACTCTCACCGTGTCCTAATACTACTCTCACCGTGTCCTAATACTACTCTCACCGTGTCCTAATACTACTCTCACCGTGTCCTAATACTACTCTCACCGTGTCCTAATACTACTCTCACCGTGTCCTAATACTACTCTCACCGTGTCCTAATACTACTCTCACCGTGTCCTAATACTACTCTCACCGTGTCCTAATACTACTCTCACCGTGTCCTAATACTACTCTCATCGTGTCCTAATACTACTCTCATCGTGTCCTAATACTACTCTCATCGTGTCCTAATACTACTCTCACCGTGTCCTAATACTACTCTCACCGTGTCCTAATACTACTCTCACCGTGTCCTAATACTACTCTCACCGTGTCCTAATACTACTCTCACCGTGTCCTAATACTACTCTCACCGTGTCCTAATACTACTCTCACCGTGTCCTAATACTACTCTCACCGTGTCCTAATACTACTCTCACCGTGTCCTAATACTACTCTCACCGTGTCCTAATACTACTCTCACCGTGTCCTAATACTACTCTCACCGTGTCCTAATACTACTCTCACCGTGTCCTAATACTACTCTCACCGTGTCCTAATACTACTCTCACCGTGTCCTAATACTACTCTCACCGTGTCCTAATACTAGTCTCACCGTCTCCTAATACTAGTCTCACCGTCTCCTAATACTAGTCTCACCGTCTCCTAATACTAGTCTCACCGTCTCCTAATACTAGTCTCACCGTCTCCTAATACTAGTCTCACCGTCTCCTAATACTAGTCTCACCGTCTCCTAATACTAGTCTCACCGTCTCCTAATACTAGTCTCACCGTCTCCTAATACTAGTCTCACCGTCTCCTAATACTAGTCTCACCGTCTCCTAATACTAGTCTCACCGTCTCCTAATACTAGTCTCACCGTCTCCTAATACTAGTCTCACCGTCTCCTAATACTAGTCTCACCGTCTCCTAATACTAGTCTCACCGTCTCCTAATACTAGTCTCACCGTCTCCTAATACTAGTCTCACCGTCTCCTAATACTAGTCTCACCGTCTCCTAATACTAGTCTCACCGTCTCCTAATACTAGTCTCACCGTCTCCTAATACTAGTCTCACCGTCTCCTAATACTAGTCTCACCGTCTCCTAATACTAGTCTCACCGTCTCCTAATACTAGTCTCACCGTCTCCTAATACTAGTCTCACCGTCTCCTAATACTAGTCTCACCGTCTCCTAATACTAGTCTCACCGTCTCCTAATACTAGTCTCACCGTCTCCTAATACTAGTCTCACCGTCTCCTAATACTAGTCTCACCGTCTCCTAATACTAGTCTCACCGTCTCCTAATACTAGTCTCACCGTCTCCTAATACTAGTCTCACCGTCTCCTAATACTAGTCTCACCGTCTCCTAATACTAGTCTCACCGTCTCCTAATACTAGTCTCACCGTCTCCTAATACTAGTCTCACCGTCTCCTAATACTAGTCTCACCGTCTCCTAATACTAGTCTCACCGTCTCCTAATACTAGTCTCACCGTCTCCTAATACTAGTCTCACCGTCTCCTCACCGCCTTTGTTGCTCAGAAAAGTTTGTAAGAAAGTTCTCCACAGATCTCTTCTCCAGATGTCTCGTCCTGAAATCTGCACGACGCGTGACTCATTGTCTAACACAGCGCCTGATATAAGGAGAAGCCGAGGACATTATACAATTCCTGACCGAGCAATCCGAATATGAGGATATACCTGACGATAGGGGGCAAAAAACAAAATTGCCTCCCATTGATTTCAATAGGAGGTGGAGGCGTTTTTTTCCACGAGCGGAAAAAGTCAGCAACATACTCTATCTTGAGGCAGTTTGTCTCAAAAACCCCATTGAAATCAACGGGAGATGGAAAACAATGGCCGCCACGGTTTTTTACGTGGTTTATGGCAAAAACCGCTCAGGGTGTTTTCCTTTTGACTGTAAGAGGTAACAAAACGCGGCAAAATTAGCGTAAAAAAAACGCCTGTGGTACAAAACCACTCCAAAAAAACCTCAGTGTGAACAGGGCCTTATAGTAGTTATATTCTTGTATATAGGGGCAGTATTATAGTAGTTATATTCCTGTATATAGAGGCAGTATTATAGTAGTTATATTCTTGTATATAGGAGGCAGTATTATAGTAGTTATATTCTTGTATATAGGGAGCAGTATTATAGTAGTTATATTCTTGTATATAGGAGCAGTATTATAGTAGTTATATTCTTGTATATAGAAGCAGTATTATAGTAGTTATATTCTTGTATATAGGGAGCAGTATTATAGTAGTTATATTCTTGTATATAGGGGCAGTATTATAGTAGTTATATTCTTGTATATAGAAGCAGTATTATAGTAGTTATATTCTTGTACATAGAGGCAGTATTATAGTAGTTATATTCTTGTATATAGGGGCAGTATTATAGTAGTTATATTCCTGTATATAGAGGCAGTATTATAGTAGTTATATTCTTGTATATAGGGAGCAGTATTATAGTAGTTATATTCTTGTATATAGGAGCAGTATTATAGTAGTTATATTCTTGTATATAGGGGGCAGTATTATAGTAATTATATTCTTGTATATAGGGGGCAGTATTATAGTAGTTATATTCTTGTATATAGGGAGCAGTATTATAGTAGTTATATTCATGTATATAGGGGGCAGTATTATAGTAGTTATATTCTTGTATATAGGGCCAGTATTATAGTAGTTATATTCTTGTATATAGGGCCAGTATTATAGTAGTTATATTCTTGTATATAGGGAGCAGTATTATAGTAGTTATATTCTTGTATATAGGGAGCAGTATTATAGTAGTTATATTCTTGTATATAGGGGCAGTATTATAGTAGTTATATTCTTGTATATAGGGGCAGTATTATAGTAGTTATATTCTTGTATATAGGGAGCAGTATTATAGTAGTTATATTCTTGTATATAGGAGCAGTATTATAGTAGTTATATTCTTGTATATAGAAGCAGTATTATAGTAGTTATATTCTTGTATATAGGGAGCAGTATTATAGTAGTTATATTCTTGTATATAGGGGCAGTATTATAGTAGTTATATTCTTGTATATAGAAGCAGTATTATAGTAGTTATATTCTTGTACATAGGGGGCAGTATTATAGTAGTTATATTCTTGTATATAGGGGCAGTATTATAGTAGTTATATTCTTGTATATAGGAGCAGTATTATAGCCGTTATATTCTAGTATATAGGAGCAGTATTATAGCCGTTATATTCTTGTATATAGGGGCAGTATTATAGTAGTTATATTCTTGTATATAGGGGCAGTATTATAGCAGTTATATTCTTGTATATAGGGGGCAGTATTATAGTAGTTATATTCTTGTATATAGGGGCAGTATTATAGTAGTTATATTCTTGTATATAGGAGCAGTATTATAGCAGTTCTATTCTTGTATATAGGGAGCAGTATTATAGTAGTTATATTCTTGTATATATGGAGCAGTATTATAGTAGTTATATTCCTGTATATAGGGGGCAGTATTATAGTAGTTATATTCTTGTATATATGGAGCAGTATTCTAGTAGTTATATTCTTGTATATAGAGGGCAGTATTATAGTAGTTATATTCTTGTATATAGGGGGCAGTATTATAGTAGTTATATTCTTGTATATAGGGGCAGTATTATAGTAGTTATATTCTTGCATATAGGGGGCAGTATTATAGTAGTTATATTCTTGTATATAGGGCCAGTATTATTGTAGTTATATTCTTGTATATAGGGGGCAGTATTATAGTAGTTATATTCTTGTATATAGGGGGCAGTATTATAGTAGTTATATTCTTGTATATAGGGAGCAGTATTATAGTAATTATATTCTTGTATATAGGAGCAGTATTATAGTAGTTATATTCCTGTATATAGGGAGCAGTATTATAGTAATTATATTCCTGTATATAGGGAGCAGTATTATAGTAGTTATATTCTTGTATATAGGGGCAGTATGATAGTAGTTATATTCTTGTATATAGGGGCAGTATTATAGTAGTTATATTCTTGTATATAGGGGGCAGTATGATAGTAGTTATATTCTTGTATATAGGGGGCAGTATTATAGTACTTATATTCTTATATATAGGGGCAGTATTATAGTAGTTATATTCTTGTATATAGGGGGCAGTATTATAGTAGTTATATTCTTGTATATAGGGAGCAGTATTATAGTAGTTATATTCTTGTATATAGGGGCAGTATTATAGTAGTTATATTCTTGTATATAGGGGGCAGTATTATAGTAGTTATATTCTTGTATATAGGGGGCAGTATTATAGTAGTTATATTCTTGTATATAGGGAGCAGTATTATAGTAGTTATATTCTTGTATATAGGGGCAGTATTATAGTAGTTATATTCTTGTATATAGGGGCAGTATTATAGTAGTTATATTCTTGTATATAGGGGGCAGTATTATAGTAGTTATATTCTTGTATATAGGGGGCAGTATTATAGTAGTTATATTCTTGTATATAGGGGCAGTATTATAGTAGTTATATTCTTGTATATAGGGGGCAGTATTATAGTAGTTATATTCTCGTATATAGGGGGCAGTATTATAGTAGTTATATTCTTGTATATAGGGGGCAGTATTATAGTAGTTATATTCTTGTATATAGGGGCAGTATTATAGTAGTTATATTCTTGTATATAGGGGCAGTATTATAGTAGTTATATTCTTGTATATAGGAGGCAGTATTATAGTAGTTATATTCTGGTATGTAGGGGGCAGTATTATAGTAGATATATTCTTGTATATAGGGGCAGTATTATAGTAGTTATATTCTTGTATATAGGAGCAGTATTATAGTAGTTATATTCTTGTATATAGGTAGCAGTATTATAGTAGTTATATTCTTGTATATAGGGGGCAGTATTATAGTAGTTATATTCTTGTATATAGGGAGCAGTATTATAGTAATTATATTCTTGTATATAGGAGCAGTATTATAGTAGTTATATTCCTGTATATAGGGAGCAGTATTATAGTAATTATATTCCTGTATATAGGGAGCAGTATTATAGTAGTTATATTCTTGTATATAGGGGCAGTATGATAGTAGTTATATTCTTGTATATAGGTAGCAGTATTATAGTAGTTATATTCTTGTATATAGGAGCAGTATTATAGTAGTTATATTCTTGTATATAGGGAGCAGTATTATAGTAGTTATATTCTTGGATATAGGAGCAGTATTATAGTAGTTATATTCTTGTATATAGGGGGCAGTATTATAGTAGTTATATTCTTGTATATAGGGGGCAGTATTATAGTAGTTATATTCTTGTATATAGGGGGCAGTATTATAGTAGTTATATTCTTGTATATAGGGAGCAGTATTATAGTAGTTATATTCTTGTATATAGGAGCAGTATTATAGTAGTTATATTCTTGTATATAGGGGCAGTATTATAGTAGTTATATTCTTGTATATAGGAGGCAGTATTATAGTAGTTATATTCTTGTATATAGGGGGCAGTATTATAGTAGTTATATTCTTGTATATAGGGGCAGTATTATAGTAGTTATATTCTTGTATATAGGGGGCAGTATTATAGTAGTTATATTCTTGTATATAGGGGCAGTATTATAGTAGTTATATTCTTGTATATAGGAGCAGTATTATAGTAGTTATATTCTTGTATATAGGGGCAGTATTATAGTAGTTATATTCTTGTATATAGGGGGCAGTATTATAGTAGTTATATTCTCGTATATAGGGGCAGTATTATAGTAGTTATATTCTTGTATATAGGGGGCAGTATTATAGTAGTTATATTCCTGTATATAGGAGCAGTATTATAGTAGTCATATTCTTGTATATAGGAGCAGTATTATAGTAGTTATATTCTTGTATATAGGGAGCAGTATTATAGTAGTTATATTCTTGTATATAGGAGCAGTATTATAGTAGTTATATTCTTGTATATAGGAGCAGTATTATAGTAGTTATATTCTTGTATATAGGGGGCAGTATTATAGTAGTTATATTCCTGTATATAGGAGCAGTATTATAGTAGTCATATTCTTGTATATAGGAGCAGTATTATAGTAGTTATATTCTTGTATATAGGGAGCAGTATTATAGTAGTTATATTCTTGTATATAGGAGCAGTATTATAGTAGTTATATTCTTGTATATAGGAGCAGTATTATAGTAGTTATATTCTTGTATATAGGGAGCAGTATTATAGTAGTTATATTCTTGTATATAGGGGCAGTATTATAGTAGTTATATTCTTGTATATAGGGGCAGTATTATAGTAGTTATATTCTTGTATATAGGGGCAATATTATAGTAGTTATATTCTTGTATATAGGGGGCAGTATTATAGTAGTTATATTCTTGTATATAGGAGCAGTATTATAGTAGTTATATTCTTGTATATAGGAGCAGTATTATAGTAGTTATATTCTTGTATATAGGGTGCAGTATTATAGTAGTTATATTCTTGTATATAGGAGCAGTATTATAGTAGTTATATTCTTGTATATAGGGGGCAGTATTATAGTAGTTCTTAAATATTCTTATATTTCCTCTTTCTGACTCATTGAAATGGGGTTTTGGAGGCGGAAACCGCCTCAAGACGGGTCATGACGCTTCTTTTTACCGCGACGCGTTTTTTTTTACTCGCGGTAAAATATACTCGTCCAACTCCCATTGAAATCAATGGGAGGCATTTTCGGGCGGCTTTTGAGTAGTTTTGCGGCGCGGTTTCCGCGTCAAAAAACTCGTCAACTCCATTTTTGACAGGAAGCGTTGAGGACTCTCTTGGCATGTCACATCTATAGGGCCCTATAGTGAGTGCAGCATATACGCTGAATGTAGGGGAATAGCTCTGAAGCTTTGTGTACGTAGTTCTGGGCGTTCCCTGCCGTTGTACATTGATGTTGTGATACGTTATTCTGCCCCTCACATAATGGGAATTCCAGGCTTTTCCTTGTCTACTTTCCTGCATGGCGTCACTCCCCCCGCGCCCGGCGTCACTCCCCCCGCGCCCGGCGTCACTCCCCCCGCGCCCGGCGTCACTCCCCCCGCGCCCGGCGTCACTCCCCCGCGCCCGGCGTCCCACTAGATGTGCTGAGGCACCGGTTCTGTCTCCGGGTGTCCACCGTTATTCGTGCGGCTCCATAGAGATCGCACAAAGTCTATTTATCTGATACGGGAAAGCTGGGTGACAACCAAAAGGTCTGCTGTTCCCACACAGAAGTACATAGATTTGCCTTTTCAGATCTTTGGGAAAGCTGAATAACATCCACGGTGGGAACTGGAGTTATGTCTTTATTAGTGGTCACCCAGCTTTCCCAGGAACGGTTAACTAGAATTGGTGTCTGCCATAACATTGGTTCTCATCCAGCTTTCCTAGACTCCAGAATAGCAATGACTACTGGCTATGCAGCGGTGGATGTATCACTGAGTTTTACTTTCAGGTCTCTAGGAAAGCTGGGTGGCGACCTCTGTTCTGACAGCATACACAGGCCCAACGAGCCGACCAGCCTTCGCCATTACGAGAGACCCTTTCGCTTTCCACCCCCCCCCCCCCCCCACTCTGCGGATCTCGAGTCCTAACACGTCTGCTGTGATTTGGTTGGGGGAGTATCAGGAACGCAGCGCAGGAGCGAGAGGCGCAGGGTCCCGTGGGCAGGTATCGGGTCTCGGGTGTAAATACAACCTCTGCGCCCCTTATGGCTGCCAATATGGCCTCTGGGAAAGCTGGGTGACGATAAAAAGCTGAAACAAACATCTGTTGGCCAAACATGGCGGCAATTCAGATGTAATCGATGGACAGGACGAGCCTAACGGGACGGGAGCCCCAAACAGAGGACCCCCCTCTCTGATGTCCATTTACACTAATCGGGCGTATAGACGGGTGAGAAATCGCTCCCATTGGTCAGAAGTCTAATAATGGGATTTTCTTTTTCTGTTTTTGAGCAAAAAAAATAGTCTTCTGCAGTTATTTATTCAGCTACGGCCCAGCCATTTATTTTGTACAGAACTTGCATTACATCAGCGTCGTCAACTCTAGTCGCATCCAGAGCTGCTTTCCAATTTCTCCTGGTTTCCTGTTACAAGAGAGCAGTTTAGACTCCGGGAGCTTAGAGGACCGTTATACAGTTAGAGGCTCATCCGCTGACCACCGGATGGAGCTAATCTGCAGTCTGTTTCCAATAACAACCAACAGAATTTTTGAATGCAGCTTTTGGTGTGAATGGAGCATAAAATATAGATCCGTAAAGCGAAGTGGCTGCAAAATTGCACAACTTCTCGTCACTGGGAAATGTTGTTCGTAGTGGAGTTGTGCTTTTGAAGCTGCCAGGACGTGTTTGTGTGATTGGGGGTCTCGTCGTGCCCCCCGTTGTGTAATCCTCGGGGTAAATGATGGTGATTTATGAGGAAGCCTCAGATATTTGATGTATTTGTAATTGATATGGCAGGCAGGGCACACGTGGGCGCCGCTCTCTGGCACTCCCCACAAGAATATTTCTCTGGAATCTTCATTGGCGTAAGAGGTCGGTTCCCGCTGTTCGGACGCTTTTATCCGAGGCTTCTGGTTGCGGTAACATCTGCGGACCCCCCTCCGGCCGGCGTCGACCTGGCGTAAGATGTGTTATTTTCCCCCTGTTTTGACACCGCGCGCTCGTTGGCAGACATGACTATAATTTACTGAAGAGAATATTGATGAAGATCTGAGCGCGATCTCCGCTCCGTGCCAAGGACGCGTTCTGCATTAATGGAAGCTGCTCAGCTCCGGGGTATTGTTTGTAGTAACCTGAGCTGCGTTTCCCGTAAGGTTTCATCGACTCATCGCAATCCATAATCCGAATTTTAAAGAAATTAAATATATTCATCCTGGATTACAGTTCGTTTAGGGGAATGACTGCAGCAGCACAGAGTATTTCAGGAGCGGATCTAGAAGGGTGGGGGTAGTGACCTGTCCAATCATGTGATTGTCGGTGAAGACAGGGCTATATGTACTGAGAGGGGAAAGAATAGGGTCTACCGCAGCACAGAGTATTTCAAAAGAGCAGTGTGCTGAACTTGTGACCTGTCCAGCCATGTGATGACAGGGCTGCATGTGACAGGTTACACTGTCCTATTGAGAGGAGATGTTAGGGGGTTCCTTCTGCAGCACAGAGTATTTCAGGAGATGATGGGGTACTGACCTGTTTACCAGTGATTGCCAGGGAGGACAGGGCTGTATGTGATAAGGGGAAGGGGGGCATAGACGCAAGTGGGAGAATAGACAGAGGTAAAAACAGGGTCTCCAGCAGCACAGAGTATTTCAGGGGAGCAGTGTGCGGATCTTGTGACCTGCCCACTCGTGATAGGGAGGACAGGACTGCGGCTTGTGAGGGCATTGTCATGATTTGAGGGTAAATGTTACATAGTGGAAGAAGCAGGGTCCTCCAGCAGTACAGAGTATTTCAGGAGAGGTGTGTGTCGATGGGGGGATGATCTGTCCACTCTTGCGGTGATATTGAGGACTGGGCTACAAGTGACTGGAACAGTGTCAAGATGAGAGGGGGACAATGGAGAAAAGTGGAAGGTCACAGACTGAAAGTTAAAGGAGAGGAGTGTTCTGTTATCTGTCCACTCATGCAATGATGTTCACGAGGACCCGGCTGCAGCTAATGTGAGTGAAATGGACACAAGACTGAGATCATAAAAACAGCAGGTGCAACAGCAGCACTGAGTATTTCAGGAAATTGGTGTTTTATAGAAGGTTCATTCCCGTAACTGTGACTATTGTCGCGTGTGAGTCTCTTGCTGGGGAGATTATCTCTTCCCCTGGCGGGCCGTGGTGGTGGAGCCCCCGGGTGGTGATCTGGGGTAATCACGCGTCTCACATGGGTTAAAAAGTCTCAAAAACCCTGACCGCTCTTAGACCACATTCACACTGCACTTCAGTCCTGTTTTTACATCCCTCTCCGCAGCGTCCAGATGCTACGTTAGTGTGTGGGATTTGGAGAGATTCAGCATTTAACCCATCGTCTATCACTTAGTCTGGGGAAAAAAGACTCAATTCTGGTTCCCACGGCAACCGACCGAAAAGTGAACGAGCTGTAATTGGGAAAACAAGGAGAGGATGAGATTGACTATAAAGAGGCCATCATGGAAACTCCTCAAATACTCTGTGCTGCGGGAGAGGAGGCAACGGCTTCTGTAATACTCCTCTATAGTCATGGTGCAGATATGCAAATCGGGGCACTAGAAAAGCTGTGTGGCAGCCATATTAGTTCCTGCCCAGCTTTCCCTGAAACACGTATACTTTCTTCCAGAAACAGCGCCACACCTGTCCACAGGTTGTGTGGGGTATTGCAGCTCAGCCCTATTTACTTCAATAGAGCTGAGCTGTAATACCAGACACAACCTATGGACCGGTGTGGCGCTGTTTTTGGAAAAAAGCCACCATGTTTTTCTTATTCCGTTAAGCCGCTGCTTTAGGGTTGATTTTAGGGGACGGGCCCTGGTTATAGAACAGAAGGGGCGACCACGCACCCCCATATGTTGGATTTACGTGACTCCATTCCGGTCAGGTCTCCCCCTCTAACACACATTGGGTTAATGAAACTTTTTTATTGCGTTGTAAAAGTAAACCTAACCGTATATACAGCGGCATATTTTCGTGGGGCGCCACAGCTGAGGAATGTATTTTTATTATCCGACAACTCCTTTATTTCAGCGCGAATCGTCTACGTCGCTGCTCCCATTTTCCCTGTTTAATAAATAGTCCGGGGGTGAGAACGTCGAGTCGATGTCGTACTGATCGGGTTTCATGTTTACATCCATAGCGGACAGGGGATTTATATAAAGAATATACAGTTTAGTTCGAAATATTTAGCTCCTTCGCTATTACATCCTGAAATACTCTGTGCTGCTAGGTACCTTGCTCCACTATGTAACACCTCCCACTTCCCCTCCTCACTTCGACACTGCCCCTCTTCACTAACATTCTCACATGAGTGGCGATCACTGCTCACACATGCACACTCCTCTCCTGAAATACTCTGTGCTGCGGAGGACCCTGATCTTTCCAGTCTGTGATCTCATACTTGTCTAGAATTCCTCTTCCAATGTCAGTGCACTGCCCCGTCACTCAGAGCCCATGAACATCATCATGAGTGGACAGGTCATTGCCCCCCACAAGATACATACTGTCCTGAAATACTCTGTTCTGCTGGGAACCATGCTTCTTCCGTTTTTCTCTTCGTCCGTGACCTTCCATAAAGTCCACATTCATTTATAATGTTTTCCCTGTCCTCACAAGGGTGTGCAGGTCACTGGCCTTGCGCACGATTAGCACTCTCTCCTGAAATAATCTGTGCTGCTGGGCACTCTATCACCTTGACCTCCGTCTTCCTCTCCTCACATCGTGATGCTTCCCCTGTCCCATACGGCCCTGACCTCGCTAACCTCACAGAAGTCATCAGGTCGCTTCTCACACGCCTCTCCTGAAATACTCTGTGCTGCGGGTCTTTGCTATATACGCCGTTCCCTGATATACGCAGGTTCACCAGCGCTCTGGACACTTGAGGTTCGCTGTCGTTTCATCGATCCTATAATGTGATCTGACCAGCGCTGATGATGGCGGCTGCAGTCCGGCCGCCGGCGCAGGATGAATATTTAACGAGCGCTCTTTGTAGAACACGGAGCCTCTGAAGGGATAAACGCGGAATAGAAGTAAACTTTCTCCCATGTGATCCCCTCCCCCGGTTTCCAGCCCCCCCCCCCTTCCTCTCGCTTCCCTGGAATGGTTTCCTGATCGTGACGCTGATCTCTGGACTGTTTGTTTAGGATCCTGGAGCGCCGGATCGAATTGCAAGATGTCAGCAAAGTGAATGCGGGGCGCCTGCACACGGAAACGCCTCACTCCGCCCGCTGCTCTTGGCAGGTAGAAGGCGCTTTAATTTCGTACAGATGGTTCCAATTGGCGCAGGACTTGTTAAATTTGCACAGACTGAAATCTAGGACTTTCATCAGCAGGCCTGCGTTACTTTGTGTTGGGTTTGGACGTACAGGTTTTAGGGGGTCGGGAGGGAGTGCCGGACATGCGAGGCCGACTCCGTGCTCCAACCGCCCCTCTGATACTATTCTGGTCTCGTAACTGTTGGGCTCAATGCACACGATGCGTATTACGTGCGGTTTCCGCAGCGTAGTCCAGGAAATCTCATGTACGCGCTGCCGTATTTTTCAGGACGGAAATTGACCTGTAGTGCGTTTTTTAGAATCCGCGTCGTGTCCATTTATCTTGCGTTTCCGCTTGCGAATTGTATTTGACTAGTGCTGTGGAAAATCGCATGAAAACGCATCAAAACGGAAAAACCGCACCGAAAGACGCACGATTAGGTGCGTCTTCTACCTGCATATTGCTGTCATTTTGGTGCGTATTTTCCGCAGCAAAAAACGCAACTCGTGCATAAAGCCCTAGGTTACATTCGCACCTTGCGGAATTTGATGTGAAAAATCCACGTCAAAACCGCTAGTAAAACTCTACGTAATATTGTGTGTTTTTTTAAATCCGTTTTTAGGTGCAGACTTTACATTTTGATGCGTAAACGGGTGCGGATTTTAATCGTCAAATCTTGGTGCGTTTTTTTTAAATTGACCTCGTACAATTCTGAGACGGAAACGCAAGATAAATTATAAGCTCCGCAACGCAGGTCGATTTACGTGCGGAAAAATTCTGCACCGTCTAGATGCGATTACTTGAGATCTCGTTTATTTTGCTGGCGCTGTAGGGAAATCCGCGCGTAATCCGCATGGTGTGCGTGCGGCCTAAGGTACTATTGTAGCTCTGGCAATACTATTCATGGATCAGGTGGATCAGGATGAGCGGTGCTTTATAGATCCTGCCCTTGCAACTGTTCTGTATCGGTGTGTGATGGCCGCGGTGGGCCCCATCCGGTGATGAAAGCCGCCGCCATTTCCACGGCGACCATTGAAGTCCAATGAGGGAGATTTGGCAGAACCAGTTCAAGGGAAATGTGAACAGTTACCCATAGCAACCAATCCGGGTTTTACTTTCGTTTTCAAAAGGGCCTCTGAAAAATGAGAGCTGAAATCTGATTGGTTGCTATGAACAACTGCTTCACTTTTCCCATGCCAGAACGTGTAATTTGTAGTCGTGCCGAGGGGGGAGGGGGTACCCTATGCTGTCCGTATAATCTAATACGGCGCGCTATATGAACCGTACAATCCCGTTAAGCCGTGACTGTTATCACTGGAGGCTCCTGGGAATGAAGAACGGTTTTTGATCAGAGGGTTTGTTTTTGCCCAGTGCCCCCCTACTGAGGTATATAATACCATCACTGAGAAGACCCCACAAGACTCCAGAGCTTCCTCGGATCTGGCCCGAGCCCAGTGTCCTATCCCTCATTTCTGTGGCCGGCATCCAGCAGGCGTTCCTTTATAATGTCAATGTTTTGAAGACAACTGTGCGATCGCGGGTGGGATGATGGGTCATGGGTGGGGGGATGGGTCGCGGGTGGGATGATGGGTCGCAGGCTGGAGCCTTATCTCACATTTTAAAGTGCTGAAAATATACCGCGCATATCCCTTTAAATAACAAACACACGTAATTTGGTGTTTCTGGGAAAGCTGGGTGACCACCCGATATGGCTGCCACAACCAAGATAATCATCTTTCCCAGATTCCTGTTATGCAGTAACGCAGCCCCCCCCCCCCCTTACATATTGCTGCTTTTAGTGAGCAGATTTGACATTCAGGACCTCAGGAAAGCTGGGTGACCACCCATATGACCGCCATTACAGACTTCTCAGGGGAGTCCGTCACATTTTCCGAGTCTTATTATGCGGTAACGCAGCCCCCGCTTACTTATCACTGCTTAACTAGTAGGATATGCCATTCAGTACTCTGGGAAAGCTGGGTGACACATTCTATAGAAGTCATTGGCGAACAGAACGGTTGCCATCCAGCTTTCCCTCAAACGGTCATTTCTTGGTTACATCTCTTTAGGAGAAACCATCATTGCCTTTCCACAGGACTAGTTACCCAGCTTTTCCTTGTCCTGAATGGTAAAGCTGACCAGTTATCCGGCGATATCACCATGGGTGTTGGATGACTAGGCAGGTCTGCCGTTCAGGAGTCTGGGAGAGCTGGGTTATCATCGTTATACAGTGCGATTCCCCAGGCCGGGGATGGTGTCTGAGGGGGGCGGGGGCCTCATCTGTTCCTCTTGGCGGCCCCGCGTCTCGTGACGGTGGAGCTGCTCCTCGCTTTACTTTGAAGTGCGCCAGATGTTCCTTACATCGTTATTTTGTATTTATTTTATTTTTTTTTAAAAGGAAAAGAACATTTTTAGAAAAAAATCTTCCCATTGTCCGCGGGATTGATCCGTATCTGTTTATTTCTGCAGATTTGGCGTGACGCGGTTTCCTCTCTGTGGAGGCTGAACATGACGTGACGTCTGAAGGAGCGCAGCCCAAAACTCTGCCACCTCTGATCCTCATCATGGAGCTCAAAGTGTGGGTGGACGGGGTCCAGAGAATCGTCTGCGGGGTGACGGAGGCGACCACGTGCCAAGAAGTGGTCATCGCCCTGGCACAGGCCATCGGTGAGTCTGAAGCCGGGACCAAAATAAAAACGGAGCTACAATTGGTTGCTATGGGCAACAAGGCCAGGCTTTCCAGTCAGATCGTTTTTATAAATGAGGCCCATTGAGTCTGTCCGGTTCTATTCATCTGATTATAGTAAGGCCTCATGCACACGGCCGTGCCCGTAATCACGGCCCGCGATTGCCCGTAATCGCCGGCGCATTTTCATGCCGTGCTCCCGTACAAAAGTAGGACATGCTCCGTAATTCTCGGCATGGACACCCTTTTGTAGCGATACGGAAAGGTGTCCGCGGCCAATAAAACCGGTCGTGTGTATGGGGCCTAAAGCTGTGTGGTAACCAAAATGGCCGCCATTTCACAGCTGTTGTTACCCAGATTTTCTAGAGTCGATTTTATTATGATGGACACCCAGACGGACCCCGTTGTAAGTCAATGTGATCCTTCATCCATTGGTGGTATCGGTTGCACGACTGGTCCGGCAAAGCGTTTTGACTTCTGAATGGAAGCCACCATGCGGGTGTGAATAATGTTTTCCTAGTCCTGGAATTTTAGGGGTTAACTTTAAAGCCCGGAGACCCAAGACGATGGACAAAACCTCCGATCCCGAGTCCTGCTGTTATTCCGTATTTTCTGTGGTAAAATGTAAATGGTGGAACGTGCCCAATGGCAGGAGAGGCCGACGGTGTCCACGTTTCCAGCGCGCTGTTCTGCAGCACCTCGCGTGCGCTCGTTCCCTTGCGTTTTTGTACATTTTTTTCGCCTGGCAGAGTTTTTCCAGGTCCAGTCGGAGCGTTTAGTGCGTCACACCTGCTCCCGGAACCTGTCCGTTATATTGCGGGACTCGTCGTGTATTAAAATTTATCAAAAATTAACGCAAAAGAAAAAGTAGTGGAGTGGAGTGATCATCGCCACCGATTAGATTCCCGCTCTGATTTTTCAGAGGCTGTCTGGAAAATGAAAGCAGCTACCTGATTGGTCAACTGCTTCCCGTTTCCTTGATAAGTGGCCCCCCGTTGTATCCGTGAGGTGAATATCGGAGTTCTTCTTCGGTTAGTCCTCATACGCACGAACATATTCCGGATCCGTATCACAAATACGGTGTAAATACATTTCAATAGTATGGAGTGGTTTTCTTTAATTTCAATGGGGTATGCGCCAAAAAAATAAATTGGATGCTTAGAACGGACGGTGTGATCTAGAGGAAAAGATTTTGCTGCGAATAAGTAGCGTTATCCGGGACGGAAAACGTCCTCCATTTCTTAACCTGGCTAGAACAAGACCAAAAAGCAGTTTCCTTCCTTTTTGGCGCTGCTGCGATATGACCTGAATTGAGAGGAGGAGCCTCCTAACAAAAAATGTAAAAGCCGCCCCCCTTCCCCGAAGCTGTATTATGCCCCGCCCTAACTTGGAGAAAGTTACCACCCAGCGCATGTCTGCCCTTTAACCCTTGCGGCAGAGAAGTCCGACATCATCCTAAGGCTGGATCCCTGCTCCGCTCTTTGGGGTCTTTTTTTCAGGCTGCCGTTTCTTTAAATGTAAGCGGCTTGTTTAGAACAGTCCTGCTTACATTAGACTTGGCAGTAATCCCTATTAGGACGTCTCTTTGCCGCCTTAGGACACGTTACCTGCGCAGCTTTTAGAATGACCTCCACAAAAGACTTTTCCATAATCTCGTGACTGCGGGTCACGCTGAGAGAGCGGCGGCGGCGTACGTGTAGCTGCTGATAAAGCTGCGCGGTGCAGACGGTCGGCTCCTGTAATCGCCGGCGACTCAATGTCTCTCTATATAATCCTGCGTTCTTGTCGTGGAGTGCGTATGTCGTGGGTGGAAATCAATCCGTAGAGGATCTCGCCCGTCTTTACCGGAGTCCTGCGGCGTTGCGTGAAATAGTCTCCGGTCTACAATTGCTGGTGAACTAAAGTCCTCATTTGCTACCAACAGTAATTAAAGGAACACTCCAGACAAAACGGATGCTGTGTTAGGCCTAGTATAAGGCCTGAGGGGGCGGAGCATGACACAAAGAACACCAACGAATGTCATGCTCCGCCCACTCAGGCCCTGCACTAGCACAGTGTATATGTTTTGCATGGAGTGTTCCTTTAAACAGATTGTGTGGTTTGACTTTATACATTTATTTTTAGTTTTTTTTCTTTCGACAACATTTTTTTAGTTGCAGTTTATTAAACAATCTTAACAGGATGAAGCAGACGCCAGGCCCATGGGGGAGGGGTGGGTGGGGGATGTGCTCCGATTGCCTCATCTTATAAATGTCACGTCTCTTATTACGCTCCAAACCGCTAAATTGTTCACAGATGTTTTTGGAGCGCAACAACATTGAAACAAACTCCCTGTTTTTATTTGTGATCTTCCTGCTCAGTGATTGGCCGGGTGATGTGAACGCTGCGAACGGCTGAGGAGTTTTTTTTAATCCATGAATAGCAGGAAATTAAGGCTCTGTTCACATCTGCTCGGGGTCCCGTTCTGACGTTCCGTCTGAGGTTTCAGTCAGAACGGGACCCCGAGCAGATGTGAACAGAGCCTAACATGTCCATAAGTGATGACCCAGTTCAAAAAGTCCCTCATGCATAGTATTGTATCATCCAAGGAAATGCCCCAGAGTCACCGTAGTTTTAAAGGGCAGTTCCAGTTTTATTCAGTGGATCAATAAACGTTCCTAAATCTCCTGGTAAAGAAAGATTTACTTTTGTTTTTTAAATATATAACTAGATTTTTTTTTATTTGCCTCGCTCTATTGAAGGGTGGGTTGGGTGGAGGCCTGCTATAACTGCCTGTAAAGGTATGCTGTGACTACTGGGGCAGTGAAGGCAGGACTGCTGTGACTACTGGGGCAGTGAAGGCAGGACTGCTGTGACTACTGGGGCAGTGAAGGCAGGACTGCAGTGACTACTGGGGAAGTGAAGGCAGGACTGCAGTGACTACTGGGGCAGTGAAGGCAGGACTGCAGTGACTACTGGGGCAGTGAAGGCAGGACTGCAGTGACTACTGGGGAAGTGAAGGCAGGACTGCAGTGACTACTGGGGCAGTGAAGGCAGGACTGCAGTGACTACTGGGGAAGTGAAGGCAGGACTGCAGTGACTACTGGGGCAGTGAAGGCAGGACTGCAGTGACTACTGGGGAAGTGAAGGCAGGACTGCAGTGACTACTGGGGAAGTGAAGGCAGGACTGCATGACTACTGGGGCAGTGAAGGCAGGACTGCAGTGACTACTGGGGCAGTGAAGGCAGGACTGCAGTGACTACTGGGGAAGTGAAGGCAGGACTGCAGTGACTACTGGGGAAGTGAAGGCAGGACTGCAGTGACTACTGGGGAAGTGAAGGCAGGACTGCAGTGACTACTGGGGCAGTGAAGGCAGGACTGCTGTGACTACTGGGGCAGTGAAGGCAGGACTGCAGTGACTACTGGGGAAGTGAAGGCAGGACTGCAGTGACTACTGGGGAAGTGAAGGCAGGACTGCAGTGACTACTGGGGAAGTGAAGGCAGGACTGCAGTGACTACTGGGGCAGTGAAGGCAGGACTGCAGTGACTACTGGGGCAGTGAAGGCAGGACTGCAGTGACTACTGGGGCAGTGAAGGCAGGACTGCAGTGACTACTGGGGCAGTGAAGGCAGGACTGCAGTGACTACTGGGGCAGTGAAGGCAGGACTGCAGTGACTACTGGGGCAGTGAAGGCAGGACTGCAGTGACTACTGGGGCAGTGAAGGCAGGACTGCAGTGACTACTGGGGCAGTGAAGGCAGGACTGCAGTGACTACTGGGGCAGTGAAGGCAGGACTGCAGTGACTACTGGGGAAGTGAAGGCAGGACTGCAGTGACTACTGGGGCAGTGAAGGCAGGACTGCAGTGACTACTGGGGAAGTGAAGGCAGGACTGCAGTGACTACTGGGGAAGTGAAGGCAGGACTGCAGTGACTACTGGGGCAGTGAAGGCAGGACTGCAGTGACTACTGGGGCAGTGAAGGCAGGACTGCAGTGACTACTGGGGCAGTGAAGGCAGGACTGCAGTGACTACTGGGGCAGTGAAGGCAGGACTGCAGTGACTACTGGGGCAGTGAAGGCAGGACTGCAGTGACTACTGGGGCAGTGAAGGCAGGACTGCAGTGACTACTGGGGCAGTGAAGGCAGGACTGCAGTGACTACTGGGGCAGTGAAGGCAGGACTGCAGTGACTACTGGGGCAGTGAAGGCAGGACTGCAGTGACTACTGGGGCAGTGAAGGCAGGACTGCAGTGACTACTGGGGCAGTGAAGGCAGGACTGCAGTGACTACTGGGGCAGTGAAGGCAGGACTGCAGTGACTACTGGGGCAGTGAAGGCAGGACTGCTGTGACTACTGAGTCGGTTTTTTTTTTTTTTTGGTTTTTTTTTATCGTTTCTATTTATTTATTTATTTATTTATTTTTTCCACCATAAAAGTGCAGCTTTGAGTCGGTGCACAGAGGACCTCATTATCCCGGGCGGCCTCACCACAATTTCCTGTGTCTAATTATTTAAAAAAAAAATGTAAAAACGTCCTTTAAATGAAGCTTCCCGGCTCATCCCCGTCACATCTGTCTCCATTCAGGAACCGAGCGCTCGCTGGATGCGAAAATGCAATTAATTAAGTTCCTATAAGGACTCGGAGTAACCGTTGTGTTCATATTTCTTCCGTGAAAGATCGAATGAATCACCATTTTCCACATAAAAGATGCAGTTGGACGTTTTTACTTAAAGGGATTCTCTAGAATTTAATAAAACTTTTGTAGTCCCTGATGTTTACAGTGCTGAGCAGCTCAGTTTGGGTTGGGCTTGCAGCATGATTGACAGGTCTTCTCTAACAGGAAAGACCATATTATGCCACAGTCCTGCGCTGGGCGATCAGTGCACCGTTACCATGTATATATTCTGGGAGTGGGTTTGAGTGTTTTTGGATATAATCCGGGCCCGCGACCTTCGCCCTCTCTCCTCAGGATGTGTGTTTTTCTTAATTTAACGGTCCGGGCTTCAGAGGATTATTGGCGGGTCAGTGGGGGAAGGGGAGGCGGAGTTTCATCTCGCAAAATAATTACTCGGCTGGAGGGGGCAACCTGTGACCTTCTGTGACCCCCCCCCCCCCCCCCCCCCCACACGTAATCCATGCTGGGCTTCAGCGAAATGGCCACTTGTGTAGCATGGAAGGAGTTTATATCAATACTTGTGTGGCGTGACATGAATCGCAGTGCGACTCCATGGGAGTATTCATGGAGTAGCACAACTTTTTTATTTTTTCCTTAAAGGGGAATTTCGCCAAAAAATTAATCTTCTGATCGTCTCCTAAATCGGGCCCAAGTTTGTCGATCGTGTGTAGGAGTTCAAGGAGTTGAAGTCTCTGATCATAAAACACCCTTCATTCCTATAGGATGCAATGGCCGCTGCGTATAAAGATTTGGCCCACGGAGATTTCACCATTTCTTGGGTCTGTTCCCAGCATTGGCCTGTAAATCAGAGAAACCAGAGCTCTCCTGATAACACGGATATTTTTTTTGGGTAATGAAATATTGCGGGTTATTTACCAGAGACCGACTTTGAAGAGCAAGTATTCCTTGGGAAGAAGCCTATAGATGGCTTCTCCAGGAGTAAATGGCTTCTTTCAAAAACAGCGCCACACCTTTCCACAGGTTGTGTCTGGTATTGCAGCTCAGTCTCCCATCACTGCAATGGAGTTGAGGTGCAATACCAGACACAACCGATGGGCCGGTGTGGCGCGGTTTCTGGAATAAAAGCAGCCATTTATTTTTTAATCTGGAAAATCCCAATTAAATGAGGGACGCCCTGTCAAAGCTGGAGGGCGCAATTATTCCCGCTAAATGCCCCCCTAACCTGCCAAGCAGGGGGCCAAAAGTAGTAATCACCCTGCCACCGTCTCCTTCGAATTAAACACTTCCTGTTTCTTAGGAGTCAGGGCTGCGGGCAAGTGTCAGAAAGGAGGCTCCCTGTGTAAGAGCCGCTCCCGCGCTGGCGGACCTGGCCCGTCAGTGCACTACATGGACGCCCATTGTAAGACCATCCCTTTAGGGGAGGGTCACACAAGGAAAGGGGAGGGGCATATTTTTTCTATGGTGACAACCACTTTCTTTTTGATAGAAATGAGAGGTTGTCATAGCCCCTCCCTGTTAAAAATATTATTTAAAGGTAAATTCCAGTCCTTGAATCAGAGGGGGATCATTTTTCATGGTTCTTCCACAATTTTTCAAGGTCCAATCCCACCGTTTTATTGAAGGGTCAGATATTAACCCTAATTCACCATCCGTGTGTGGCCAAAAAGATGTGACCCGGAGGTGGACTTCCCCTTTAATTTCTCAGTATTACATGGGCAGATCCCGACACCCGCCATTTTCCGTCTTTTTTTTTTTTTCCCCCGCTTCTACAGAAGACGCCAATATTTCCCACACGCAGTCTGCTCCATCTGCCGCCCGCCGTGTGTTCAAACATCTTCTCTGCCGCCGTAGCCGCGCTGACTTGGCTGTGCAGAGTATTTGTGTATAAGAAACGGCAATTATTGGAGCTTTGCCTCCGTTTTGTTGGACAGGATTTAATTTTGAAGGAATTCTTTATTTTGTGTCATTTCTTAAAATTTCCATATTTATTTTAAAACAATTTTTTTATTTTTTTATTTTTTCCCTGTCTACATATTTTAAATATTGTAACAATATCCGAGTTATTTAACCAAAAATAAAATACAGAACAGAACGGTCGCACAGGCAATAAAAATATATATAGTCACATGACTTGCATCTCCTTTTGCCGCTGCGTCACAGTAAAGGCCAATGAGCCGTAATAATGAAATTGATCGTTGATCCCCCCAACTAATAGACACATGAGATGTAGTTTGTGATTCAACAGCGCCATCTACTGGCAAGATTTTTGTGGGTTTTTTTTATATATCGTAGGAGCTGGGATTTAAAAGTAAACTCAACCTTTGCATGTTTTGTGTTGATTTTGAGTCTCCTGTTTTCTTCTCCATTCACATCCAAAGCTAATTTCAGAATTGTTCCGATTCCCTGTCACCAGAGAGCAGTGCATCGTGGGAGCTCAGATAACTGTTCGGTTCACATTTGCGTTGTGCCGTCTTTTTTTTTTTTTTTTTATAACCAAAGCCATGACGTTGTGCCGAATCGGTTGCGCAACGGACCGACCCCGTTACCTTGTAATGGTTCTCTGTCGTTTTGACAGCAAAAGTAGCGCGGTTTGCTGTTCTGTGCTGTCAAAAGTGAGGAAACCTTGACAGAGCCCTGAATGCAGATGTGACGATACCCTTAGAGCTAAGCTGTTTGGTCACATGTCTGACAACAGAGTGGAGCTACGCTGCAGTCTGTTACCAAGGGCAACCAGCAGAATTTTGAAAGTGGGTGGAACTACCAGGTAAGCATGGGGAGGTGCCGTTAGTAACGACTGTGAATGATAGAAGGGGACAGCAGGAAATTTAATGGGAGAAGTAAAGTGGTTGTTGTGTTGGGGCCTTGTTCTAGGACTTTCTATTGGGCCCCATCGTCACTGAAAGCAATCAGAGGTATGAAAGGAAAAAACTAAGTATAAATCCGCTTTTTATAAAGATTGAAATGAGAAAATTTGGCTTAAAAGTGGTTCCTACATTTTTTTTTTTTTTGCAGGCCGCACCGGAAGATACACTTTGATAGAGAAATGGAGAGACTCGGAGAGGCACTTGGCTCCTCACGAGAACCCGGTGATCTCTCTGAACAAGTGGGGACAGTACGCCAGCGACGTGCAGCTTATTCTGAGGCGCACCGGCCCGTCTCTGAGCGAGCGTCCCACGTCGGACAGCATCGCCCATGTGCCCGAGAGGAACTTGTACAGGCAGAGCCTGCCCCCTCTGGCCAAACTCCGCCCTCAAAATGAGAAGTCCATAAAAAGGCGGGAACCAAAGAGGAAATCATTGACTTTTACCGGTGGAGCCAAAGGACTAATGGACATTTTCGGTAAAGGCAAAGAGTCCGAATTTAAGCAAAAAGTCCTAAATCACTGCAAGACGACGGGCGAAGACTTAAAGAAGCTCATCCGCTTACAGTCCGAAAAGCTGCTGACCATCGAGAAGCAGCTGGACTCCAGCGACGCCGAGGTGCGATATTGGGAGCAGAAGTCCAAGACCGGCCTGGAGGACGAAATCGGAAAGTGGGAGCAGAAGATCAAACGGAACGACGTGGAGATCGAGGAGGACGAGTTCTGGGAGAATGAGTTTCAGATCGAGGTGGAAAACGAAAAACAACTCCAGGAACAACTCCAGGAGATGACGCAGCGGATGCTGCAGTGCGAGAACCAGCTGAGGGACTATCGGAGCCAGATCCACAATATAGAGAGCGGGATCGAGGCCGAGAGGTTACAGATGGTGGTGCAGGAGTCGCAAATCAACGAGGAGATCGTCCGGGGGAAGATCGACAAGATCAAAGGAGAGATGGAGACGCAGGGGCAGGAGAGCACGCGGCTGGAGAACGGCGCCAAGGCGGTAGAGCGGTCTCTGGGGCAAGCGGCAAAGAGGATATTGGTGAGTCGCGGCTGCTGTTCGTTTTGTCGTGTGTGGGGGGGGGGATTAGGGGGGGATATTCGATGAGCTCGGTTATAAATCTGTCAATCGGGGAGCTAAAGGACAACCAATCTGATGCCATTCCAGCTCCCACAGCTTTTCCAGACTGCTGAATGGCAGAGATGCCTCACAAGAGCAGGAAACTCGGGTTGCAATGGTGGCCATATTGGTTGTCACCTAGAGTGTTTCCCATTAAAATCCTGTAGTCGTCTTCACTGAGATTGTTAAAGGAAATGTCCACTTTTTAAAAAAAATTATAATTGTTTTTTTATTGCTCCAATACATCTGAAATGAAGGTAGTCTTGATTACAAATCTCCAACCGTTTTGCGTATGCAGAATTAGACTACACATAGCTCTATCTAGGAGCTGTAGTCACGTGTTACTCCCTGCCCTCTGCCCCCTCTCTCTATAAATTAGCAGGAAGAGGGATCAGAGGCTGGCTACAAACAGGATTTTGTTTACAGCTTCTATGCGTCGCTATGGTTACAGACTACAAACAAGCAATGTGCAGTCTGACAATGCAGTCGATCTTCCTAAGGGCATGTTCACACGACGGCGTCCGTAACGGCTGAAATTACGGGGATGTTGTCAGGAGGAAACCTCCCCGTAATTTCAGCCGTACCGGCATGTGCAGGCGCTTGAACGTCGCGTCCATTACGGACGTAATTGGCGCTGCTTTTCATTGGAGTCAATGAATAACGGCTCTAATTACGCCCAAAGAAGTGACAGGTCACTTCTTCGACGCGGGCGTCTATTTACGCGCCATCATTTGACAGCGGAGCGTAAATATACGCCTCGTGTGAACAGACAAACGTCTGCCCATTTCTTTCAATGGGCAGATGTTTGTCAACGCTATCGAGGCGCATTTTTCGGACGTAATTCGGGGCAAAAACGCCCGAATTACGTCCGTAATTGGTGCGTGTGAGCATACCCTTACCCTGATTCGTGCTCTACTGTATGCTTATCCACCTTTTGCTAGGGGACAGATGGAAGAGAGTTAGGGTATGTTCACACGGCTTAATTTCAGCCGTTTTTCGGGGGCGTAGACGGCTGTAAAATACGGAAGCTTAACGCCTCCAAACATCTGCCCATTGATTTCAATAGGAAAAACGGCAATTCGTTCAGAGAGGGCGGTTTTTTACATGGCCGTTTAAAATTTTTTTTTAAAAAAACGCCCCGCAAAAAATGCAAGTCATTTCTTGAGGTGTTTTTGGAGCCGTTTTTCATTGGGCCAAAAGACAAAAACGGCTGCGAAAAAAACGCTTGATGCTTAAAAAAACGGCTGAAAATCCAAGGCGGTTTTCCCTTGAAAACCGCTCCGTATTTTACAGCCAATTTTTTTTTTTGTTTAGTGTGTGAACATAGCCCAACATGTGGCTGCGAGATCCGACTACGCTGGTTTTGTAGTCTGTAACCATGGACACTGTAAGCACAAAATGGCAGGTGATTTTTTTAATAAAGACGATTTGCAAAGTTGCTTAAATTTGGTGGTTGTAAAGATGGACATACCCTTTAAGAATTCTTAGTCGTCACATAGGTTTGTAGCCACATCGGTCATTCAACAGACCCAGCGCTGAATACATCTGTTTTGAGGTTAGTGGGAATATAATCAGCGGTAAGTCCCCTACTTTCTGCTTCTGTTGGCTCCTCTACAAACATTTTGTCTAAGGTCGACTTCTAAACGCAAAAACACGTGACCACTTACGTGGTGTCAATCCAGATCAACCTGCCGGCACCCTGACCCCAATGAAGCTAGAGCCTGCGCCTTAAAGGGGGCTTCTAGAAAAGCCTTTCATGGCGTTTCATTTAGAAACGTTCTATAAAGGTGTGATCTGTGCCGGCCGCGGAAACCTCCACCCGTATGTATATAGGAAGAAGGGGTTTCTCCATCAACAATCTGGGTGGAGTTGTAGCTTTGCCTAAATATGAGATGTGAAAACAGCCAGACTTGGCGATATACGTATACTTAAAGGGACTCGTATACTTAAAGGGACTGTCCACCTTTTCACACCATATCATTTTTAGGTACCAGATTCTGTGCGGATTCATTTCCTAATGAGCTCCGACTGATACAGAGCTCCAAATCCCCTGCATAGACCTAGTTACATGACACAATTCGGTCTCCCTGCAGCCACCACTAGAGGGAGCTCACTGCGTACTGTTGAACTCGATAATAAAATAGTATGCAGTAAGCTCCCCCTAGTGGTGGCTGCAGAATGGCATCTTTTACCTCTAAAACTTTAAAGTCTGACTCCCATTATGCCTCGGCGTTTTTACCTGGGAGGAGCCGTCTCTTCTGCCGCCCCCTGGTGGGTAATGCACTTTGTATGAGCTGCCAGGAGGATTGAGGGGAGGGAAGTGAGAATGGGCACTCGGCCCTTTTTTGCCTCACTTGTGGTGGTCACGTTTCATGCTGATTTAGTATACTGTACACTTCTTTTTTTTTTTTTTTTTTTCTCCTCCCTCCAGGAGCGAGAGCAGGATCTCGAACAGTTAACCAAAGAGCTCCGGCAAGTGAATCTCCAGCAGTTTATCCAGCAGACGGGCACCAAGGTCACGGTGCTTCCCGCAGAGCCCAGCGATGCTGAATTCTCACAGCCGGAAAAAGGTACTTACTGTAGGTCACCGTGATTGTGCTCAATATTTGCAGGGCGGCCATATTGTCCAGCGTGGGCCGCACAGGTTCTCGGTAGAAGCCATATCCAACTACCTAAGGCTTCGCATCTGCACTGGATCCGTCACCATTGAAATCAATAGTGTTGAAAACGGATACCTATGGTTTCCGTCAGGGTCCCGTTCTGACGGAAAGTTCCGTCGGAACGGAGCCCTGACGCAGATGTGAACGAAGCCTTACACCGACCTCAGTGTATTTGAATGCACACAAGGTTTCCATGACAACACTGCACCTGATCAGAATAGGACTTGTCATAAAGTTCTCTCAGTAGTACAGCCTCAGGCTTTACGGCCTGTTCATTTTACATGAAAAAAATCTCAGCCTAGAAGTAAGACGTCAAAAAACAGTTGTCACATTTTTAATGTGCAGGAAAAAGGCTTTTTTTTTATTTTGTGCGTTTCCCTTAAACGGTAACTAAACTTTCGAAAAACTTCTGACATGTCAGAAGTCTTGATCAGTGGGGGTCCGAGCACTGAGATCCCCACCGATCGCTAAAACCAAGTGGCAGAAGCGATCGATCGGTGGAGTGCTGAGCCACTTCATTTCTGATCGGCTTTTCTCGGAAAACCAAGCAGTTTTGTACGGACTCAGACGAGCACTTCTGCCGCTTCGTTTTAGCTATCGGTGGGGGTCTCAGTGCTCGGACCCTCACCGATCAAAACTTCTGACATGTCAGAAGTTTTTGGGAAGTTTAGTTACACTTTAACTCTGTTGACTTTCCAAGAAATTGGTCCATACTGGTCAACTCTCCCGGTTTTACCTGGAGTTACCCTATTTCGGCTAAAAATAGGGCACAGGGGCTGCAAAAAAAAACAAAACAACAAAAAACGGCATGTATATTTATCCTCCTTGTCCCCAACTCCTGCTAGTCTCTGGGTACCGCTGCACTGGGTTCCAGCACTATCCGGCGTCATGACGACGTGTGCGGTGGTTCAAACAACGTTCCAACGCTGGAAGGCGTCAGGACCCAGTGCAGCGGCGCGAGCCGGGTAAGTATATAGTCTGGGGTCTGAATATAAAAATTTTCTGCTGTGGGGTATGAAATTTAATATAGTGGTCTGATAGTAAAAATAATAGGGGGTCTGAAAATATTTAGCCATGAGGTTTTAATATAAGCCACACCCCTAGAATAGACCACTCCCATTTTGGCGAGTCTCCCTGTGTACGGCTCTCCTATATTGGCGTATAAGCGCTCTTAAATTTAAGGGAATGTCTTCTCTGTAAAGAGCCATTTATATCTAGATCAATTACACTTTTAAAAAAAATACTGAAAAACATGTTTTTTTGGGTTCAATAAATTGATACTTGTTTAAAAGCAGTACCTCTAGTGGTCAGTAGGCGTCACTATTCTTATATACGGTATATTTTGTAAGGAACATATCCAACAATGTATTGCCATCATATACAACTATAAGCGCCTTGTTGTGTTGTCACAAACAGTTTTTATTTTTATTCACTTTTTGTTTTTTTGTTTTTTATTCACTTTTTGTTGTTGTTTTTTTTTGCCTGGTCAGAGCCGGCATTCCAGTCGGGGTCTCTAAAACGGCCCGTGACTTCGCGGCAGCTTCCGAGTAACCTACGAATCCTCCAGAACGCCTTGTCCTCAGGCTTTAACCCCGAGGGCATCTACGTATAACTACGCCTTGCTCTCGGACGGACTCGACGAAAGGCCGACCGCGGAAGTTTCTCCCATTTCCACAACTCCTAGCGAGTTCTCCTCTTCGTCACTCACTTCAGGCTTTTACAAGTCCTGAAACATTTCCTCCCCCCTCTGCACCCGGAGCCATCGTTCTTGTGACTCTTCACGAGGAAAACCAAGATGGAAACCATCAACAAGTATCAAGCAATATGACATTGCTGACGTGTTCACCTGAGGTCAACTTTTTTTTTTTTTTTAATACTATTTTTCGAGTATTATTTCATATAGAATGACAGACGGGCTGGAGATGTTCTGCGTCTACAGGAGGGTTGATAGTGACATAAATCTATATTTTTCCATCGGCTTATGAATTTTGTATTTCCTACCAATGATAAGACGATAATGTATTTGTTGTATATTTTATGTTCATGTCCAGTATTTCATTGTATTTTTTTATTTTCTTCTCAATCACCAACCGGAACAGTGTTACTATGAAGCACGTCGAAACTTTCTTAAGTTTGGTAGGGATCGCAGTATTACTCGTAGTTTGCCGGACTATCGAACAACACGAGGCGACACTTCCGACACCATTCCATGTTTTTAGGTTCGCTTCAAATTTTTGGACCCCCAAAATGGTGGGGCTACTCAAAAAGAGAAGTGGGCCGCAGAAACCCAGGCTAGGTGTGAAGGGATCTGGGCGCATCTACGGATCATGGTAGAACCCCAATTTTTGGAATGACTTAATGGGGGGACAAGACTTGTAAGGTCCATGGGAGGTTAATGTTACAGGGTGCACTGGGGTTTAGGATTTTTTTTTTCTTCAGAATTTAACTAAATCCGCGGCATCAACCACAGTCCTGGTTAATGTCTGATTAGTCTTGAGACCACTTACTTTTAGGGTGGGGGCTATAACCGCCTATTTTTCTACTTTCCGCACATAGAATTTATTAACAAATATCTGAACAAAAAAAAAACCCACAATGGGCCTCTTGCATAAAAACAAAAAGTGTCAGCGTTGCCCATAGCAACTGGCCAGATCACTTTGTCTGTGATGCTATGGTGATACCGACACGGTTTGATTGATTTTTTTTTTTCTGTTTCCGAGAGGCCAGTAGGTCACATTACGGAGGGCACTTTAATTCACGTAGTACTATTTTTTTTTTTTTTTTTTTTTTTTTTTTTTACACACTTTAATGTCATTCAGAACAATCAGGGTCACCGATAAAGAACAATATACAGTAAAGTCCCTTTAGTTTGGCGTGATCGGGACCTGACTGCTCAGGAGGTATTCAACCCCGACCCACCTGGCACCACCCGCAAAACTTTTTAGACTCCCTCACTTTGGCACGTGTATAAATTCTTCCCCAATCAAGGTCAGATTTGAAGTCCGAATCCTGTCAAAATGGCGGAAACTACGCCAGAACCCTATTGACCCTATTATAAGTCAATAGGATTCATCAGGCGCCAGTGGATCCGGCAGTGCGTTGATAGTGGGAAAAACGATACAAGTGTGGACTGATCCGATGTTGGTAGATCAAAGGCGAGGCTTGTAATTGGTTTTGTGGTTATTGAGATTCCAGATGATCAGATTTTCCGTACAATCAAATGCCGGATTACAGGACTTTTACTGTAAAATTCCATGCAAAACAAACAGCCAGCGGCCTCTGGATACTTTTTTTTTCCATTTGTCGGTCACTATAGAATGTAGTTCTATACATTCACGTGTATGTTTTGCCAAATAGCGGACCATCTGCGTACACCTCTCCGTATCCCGGAGACACTCGCCAAAGGTTCGAAGCATATTGTGGTTGCGAATGACAACTGAGTGATCGTATGGTGCAACGGATTGATAAGGTTTGGGAGGTCGGAACGCAGACACGTTTTGTATGTGTATTTTTAGCAAGTTTTTCACATTTATAAAGAAATGGAGAATGTTTGTATTCTATATCCCTACAGCTTTGCGTTGCCACCTGTGTTTTTCTTTTGTCTATACACTCGTCAGGCCGCCATTTTGTGGCGATGAGCGATTTTAAAATGTCTGCCTTTAGGGTCTGCAGGTAGTATTAAGAATGTTCACTTTATATATGGGAGTTGCTGGTTACTTGTTTGTATGGTCAGATGTATTTTTTTTCTATTTATTCTCAAAATAAAAATGGAGTCAGTTACTTCATAGACTAG
The DNA here is from genome assembly GCF_050947455.1 of Rhinoderma darwinii. Taxonomy (NCBI): domain Eukaryota; kingdom Metazoa; phylum Chordata; class Amphibia; order Anura; family Rhinodermatidae; genus Rhinoderma; species Rhinoderma darwinii. The sequence continues at coordinate 7,130,840 of NC_134689.1, read as the reverse complement.
GCCTCATGCATCAGGACAGCCTCAGGTTAATGGTAGCCTGGTTACCCATAGCAACCAATCAGAATCCAGCTTTCATTTGTACAGGGCAGTTTGAAAAATGTTAAGCTGATAGCTGATTGGTTGCTATGGACAACATGGCCACTGGTTTTTATACACAAGGCCCCAATTGCACTCAGACAGACAAAGCTGAGACTTGTAGTTCCCCTGCCGGCAGGATCACGGCCATTTTTCTTTTCTCGGTATCCATTGCTTGTAGCTGCCTTAAAAACCAGCATTCCCATCTTAACAATTTCCTCTATCGTTTAGAAAACTCAACCGTGGTTTATTGAACAATATACTATTAAGGTTTTGTGAAATTTTTTGGGTTTTGTAGCAAACGCCGCCACAAAACTGCAATGTGTGGCCTCGTCCTCAAACATAAACTGTATATGACACGTTAAAGTATTAGTCGGCCTGACGAGGAACGAATGGCGCATGTTACCTATTAAGTGTCGGTGACTGTGTGAGAATTACTGAGCAGACCATGGCAATAATATTTAGCAGTATACGGCCGGATTCACGTGCGATTGATTTTTACTTTTTTTTTTTTTTTTTTTAAAAACAACATCTCTGGTAAAACACAGCAGGTGAACCGGGTCTGATGGGCAGCGCATGTCTACATTAGTGGCAGCCATTTTGGGATGCAAATAATTATGGCGACTACCGGATATCATGGTGGCCTATGTTCACATCATGTCGTATGCGTGTTTGGCGTATACGCGCACATGCCTATAGGTTCCAATAGCCATAAGTTTCCCTATATCTAGATTAGAAATTTCATTAAGGGGCGGACTAAGGCTTCATTCGGATGGGCGTTGGGACTCTGTCGGCCCTTTCCGTCAGTGGGACCCATGAACGGAATCCAAAATGGAACAAACGGAAACCGTAGGTTTTTGTTTGCATCACCATTGATTTCAATGGTGACGAATCCGGTGCATATGGTTTCCGTTTGTCAGATGTGAACGAAGCCTTAGGCTCTGCTCACACTTTTTTCCTAATCCTGATGGATTGGGGGTCTGGCAGGTTCTTGGTGGGATTCCAGTTTTTCCCTCTGGTCAGACTGCGCAATTTTTGCCCTCACAAATTTCCGTAATAGGTCACCTCCTATTAATATTAGGTCAAATGAACAAAATGGCTGCCGCTGCTGGATGTGGATCACTGCGCATTAATTGAAGGAAATATATATATATATATATATTTTTCCTAATGAATTCTGAATGGACTTTTGTGCTTTCTGATTGGATGACGCTATATACCGTATATTTAGGTGACTGCGACTTTGGACGTGCTCAGAAACTGTGAATGAACTTAAGCTCTGCTTCGATGCAAACTGTATTATATGTAATTATCTATTTTCTCTTAATATTATCTATTTTCTGATTTTACCCACAAATTGTTAATTATTGTTATGAAATGCAAAAAAAAAAAAAAAAAAAAATTGGATTTGTTGCTTACAATATATTCCCGCACACATTGGGAAGTCGGTCTCCTGTCTTTATTACTTCGCTGGAATCTACGAAGATGAAATGCATCATGGGTACTTGGATATTTGGGTAACTTATTGCTGGATACACAGAAATCTTAAGACCCAGAGCAAAACTCACAATTTGCCCCGCCCACCACTGAGCGGTTTTATTTTTTTATTAGCGCTAATGTCCATCGTTATTTCGTATCCTGTATTTGTAGCGGTCGGAGCTCTGTTTTTCACACATAGAGCTCTAAATCCCCCAAGCCGTGGAATAAAAGGAAGATGAACCCTGTCCATGTGTCTTATGAGGCCATATGGACATTGTAGAGAGGGTGTCGTCGCCCCCCCCCCCCCCCCCCCCCCCATATATATGAGAAGATGCTCTGGCGGACACGATTCGTCCATGTATTAAGTGGTCGGACATTCATCTGAATGGCGACCATGTTGGGCAAACTCAGGATTACAAATTCATACTATTTTCGCCTCATTCCCGCTACCCTCTGGATTTTAACACTGCGTGTATTGGCCTGCACATATCCATCAGCCGAGCCCTTTATATTAAAAGCTGTAATATAAAGGGCTCGACATGTAGCATAAAAACCGCCATAGATAGTGCCACACACTGCCTCTTTTAGATAGTTCCACGCACTGCCCCCGGTAGATAGTTCCACGCACTGCCCCCGGTAGATAGTTCCACGCACTGCCCCCGGTAGATAGTGCCACGCACTGCCCCCGGTAGATAGTGCCACGCACTGCCCCCGGTAGATAGTGCCACGCACTGCCCCCGGTAGATAGTGCCACGCACTGCCCCCGGTAGATAGTGCCACGCACTGCCCCCGGTAGATAGTGCCACGCACTGCCCCGGTAGATAGTGCCACGCACTGCCCCCGGTAGATAGTGCCACACACTGCCCCGGTAGATAGTGCCACACACTGCCCCCTGTAGATAGTGCCACACACTGCCCCCGGTAGATAGTGCCACACACTGCCCCCGGTAGATAGTGCCACACACTGCCCCCTATAGATAGTGCCACACACTGCCTCTTGTAGATCGTGCCACACACTGCCTCTTGTAGATCGTGCCACACACTGCCTCTTGTAGATCGTGCCACACACTGCCTCTTGTAGATCGTGCCACACACTGCCTCTTGTAGCTAGTGCCACACACTGCCCCCTATATAGTGCCACACACTGCCCCCTATAGATAGTGCCACACACTGCCCCCGGTAGATAGTGCCACACACTGCCCCCGGTAGATAGTGCCACACACTGCCCCGGTAGATAGTGCCACACACTGCCCCCGGTAGATAGTGCCACACACTGCCCCCGGTAGATAGTGCCACACACTGCCCCCGGTAGATAGTGCCACACACTGCCCCGGTAGATAGTGCCACACACTGCCCCCGGTAGATCGTGCCACACACTGCCTCTTGTAGATCGTGCCACAGATGTAGATAGCTCTGCACGCCACAACAAGCGCTCACCTGTCCCCGTTTCCATGTTGTCCTCCTGCCGACCTAGTCTCTTCTGATCAGCCCTGCTCCAGCGGAACAACACAGCCGAATTGCGGGGAAGGGAACTGATGGTTCCCTTGTCTCACCACTGCTGTGAATTGTATAAGAGGGCCTCCCTGAGCCAGGTGGAGAGCAGGGTCTGGAGCTCTAGTGATAATCCAGCCTTGGACCCAAAGGGTTTTCGGGCAGCTGGATACCCACCCACCCGTGTGCGCCCAGCATGTAATACCACGGGTGCAAAATCATGCGTCAAGCCCCTTTAAATGGTAAAACTGTAGCTCGCTGCAGCCACCACTAGAGGGAGCTCACAGCATATGAGTTTACACTGCTACTCTTGAACTCAATGGGAGTTGTAAAAATCTTTATGCCTGGAGCGCCCCTAGGGTTGGCTGTGGGAAATGCCTGTCAGGCTAAGCCATTCAATGCTGGGCCCCTATAGCAGTCATGTGACCTGCCGCTATGGAAGGTGCGCCACTGCCTTGACAGCATTCATCAGTCTCCGTTATAACTTCGTGAAGGATTTTAGTGTAATCTGTTTTAGGGATAAAACTTTCCATAAGGATTTGATCAGCCCCCTGAGCTGGCAACTCCAATATTTTTCGACTTTTACAAAGCGTTTCATGAGTTAAAGGGATTTTCCAGGCAATCAGACGTGGCGTTATCCTGTCATTGTTTATAGGTCCGGCAGATGGAAACCACCGCCGATCCCATGAACAAGGGGGTCCCGTTCTCCATACTTACCAACAGTGCCAGGGATAACAGTCATGAGCACAAAAGAATGGCAGCAACATCTCACAGCCCCACCCCTTTAGTCTCAGCTCTCCTCTTTTATTAAAAATCATGGGACAGTGATACAATTTTTGCTTACAAGTTATTGGCCGGCTTCCAGGGGTCCTCTGGGCCTTCAGTACTAATAGAAAATTCTCTGGCAGTTGTTGTGCCCCTCAACCACTAGGGGGAGCTGTTTGTTTTTGTTGTTACACCATAAGCACAGGCAACCTATTAGGCTGGGACTTTAAGGGACATGGACATGGCAGTTCTGGGGATCTTTGTTAGGCTCCTGGCTACCTTCGCAAACCATCAGCACCTGCGATTGCATTGCGGGCCTGTCTTTTATTTGCCTATAAGACCTGCGCCAATTCATAGGAGCTACAAACTGCTGCACTTTTATGGAGGAAGGGGTTAATTCTGGTAGCCCCTCCAGGATCATGAGTTTGAAAAAAAAAAAAGTATAAGTAATTACGAAAGCGCTATATACATGACCCTACACATAGCCATGGCAACTAGAAAAAAAACCCACCATTCTTTACACTGCAGGCTGCACCCAGAAAACTACAAATATGGTTTATTCCTTATAAAAAAAACTAGTTTTACCCCCCCCCCCCTTTAAAGCTACGGTAACAGCAATATGAAATTGCGGTCATAACTTCCATTATTCCCTAAGGCAGAACGTTTGGACCCAGAAGACGGACGACTGTGTGTGTGTGGGGGGGTTACATAATATGCCGCATTGTCTGGAGATGGAGCCCAATTAATGAGGCCGATTAGAGAATTACACTGTCATTAGCCGTCGGATGATTACTCCGAGATCATAATGGCTCTAGACGAATGAGGTTCCTGCACAGTGTGCAGACGTATTCTGATTTTAAGTCGGCATGTCCATTTAAAGGGACACTCCACCTTTAAAATGTTAACGCAAAATTGGTATTTATGACAGCGGGGGTCCTGCAACTGGGATGACCATCGTCCTCAGATTCCACATTTGCACAGCCACTTATTCATTGTCGTCTTCATGCCACCATTTCTGGAAAAGCTGGGTGACAACCAATATGGCCGCTGTTAGAGACTCTACAAGGGTCTATGAACAGTTCTGTGAGTTCACACGGGGCGGATATGCTGCGCAAAAGCACGCAGCATATCCGCTCTGTGCGCCGCACCAAACTGTGTTGCAGTTTTTCACCCAAAATGTCCGATGCAGAAAACTGCAGCACCTACCCGACCTGGAGGAAGAAACACAGACTCCTAGGTAAGTATAAGATTTTTTTATTTTTTTTCGGAGTTGCGTTTTTTTGCGGTAGAATCGCTGCGAACCCGCCACAAAAAACGCAACAACTTCTATTTGTTGCGGGACTTACCTTTCCATTTAATTCAATAAGGAAAATCCGGAAGAAATAAGCAGCGTTTACGCAATTACAATTGACATGATTCTGCACCGCTGGTCAATTTCTCAGCGATTTTTACGCTCCGTATTTACACAACGTGTGAACTGGCGCTAAATGTAACATTTACCATTCGTGAGCCTGGGAAAGCTGGGTTAACGGACTTATATTTACTGGCAATTTATGAATTGTATGAGAAAAAAAATCTTTCAATTCTTCTCAGCACATGTAACAGTAATGTAATAAGATTATATAATAAGTACAGCAATAAAGTAAATATATAATATAATGTAATAAAGTAGCAACAAAAAACACGATGATCATATTTCTATGTCCTGCATTGCATTGTTCTGCCACAAGGTGGCGCAGGAACCTATTTTATTAGTGTTATACCACCAGTACAACAACAGGGGGCGATAGAACCACACAGATTGTATCATTTTAAAGGAAAACACACGTCTTGAAGTCGTTCAGATCTCACATGTTGTCACAGAAGGGCAAGAGTTTGTAATCGGCGCTGATTTTAGGTTTTGCTCCTCGGTCCCACACTACGATTTTCGTAAATTTCTGACTGCATCTAGCGATAATCGCCGCTTGTAAATTAACCCATTGACGATAATTTAAATGAATTTGACTTGTGCAGTCGGACCCTGTTGTGGTAATCGCCGCGCGTAACCGGGGGCCGTTAGGAAATGTGGTCATGTGACAATTCCCGTAACGTCACATTGGACGACACGTGACCGTCACCGGAGTTACCAACAAGGGTCAGGCTCAACGATTTTAATTTCTTTTAATTGGTGTCTATGGGGAGCATGAAAAATTTTTTTACCAAAAAATGGTACCAATAAAATATTTTAAAAAAAATGGGACCCTGGGCAACAAGCAAAGTGGGGTCCCCAGGTCGCATTTTTAATTTTGTAATTGTAACATTCTTTGTGGCCTATGGCAGTGAAGGGGTTAATTATAAATTTTCTGGTGGTCTAGGGCAGTGATGGGGTAAATTACTCTGGGCTCTTGCCAACTTTGCCCCCTCCCCCCCCCCCCCCCAAATGAAAAATGGCGATAACTAATAATTTTCGTACATTTTCGTGGAACGACCTCCTCCCCCAGTCCCGGCCTTATTGTTTGGACATTGTGGGTGTGCGGCAGAGAAAAAACATCCTAATATTAAGTAGACCCCGTCATGTGCGGCTGGGAGAGGCTATGTTTAGGTGTAATGAAAGGTATGTCTGATTGATGTCCGCGTCTCCTTACCACCACGCGTGAGGTGACATTTAGGAGACACGAAAAATCAGTCCAGGTCACGGCTCTAGTGTGCGCAACCTGACTTCACCCTCTCCCAAAAATAGCCCCATCACTGCAAGTATCTGCACCGGCCTCCAACACAGATTTTTTTAACCTCCTAATGTCCATTACAGATGACGAACTAAGGAAACCGAGAAATGTCTAATAGTAACAAGTCCAGGTCACATAAATATCCCAAATGTAAAGACCCTCTGCCTAGCAACAAAACTCCTTCACATAAAGATCAATTCTTCTTGTACATAGGGGGCGGTATTATAGTAGTTATATTCTTGTATATAGGGGCGGTATTATAGTAGTTATATTCTTGTATATAGGAGGCAGTATTATAGTAGTTATATTCTTGTATATAGGAGGCAGTATTATAGTAGTTATATTCTTGTATATAGGAGGCAGTATAAGGGCGGGTTCACACATGGCGGAATTGCACTTAAATTCCGCTGCGGACACTCCGCAGCGTTAATCCGCAGCGGAGCCGTTTCTACATTGACTTTCACTTTAATTTAGCAGTGTTCGTTTACACGATGCGTACAATTCCGCTGCGGAGCATAGGCTGCGGAGCGGAATTTGGTGTCCGCAGCATGCTCTGTCTGTTGCGGAGCAGTGGCGGACTCATGGCGGAATTTCTCCATTGACTTCAATGGAGATTCAAAGTTCCGCAATGAAGTCCG